>NC_143014.1:100493203-100644934 GCF_055824585.1 Amblyomma mixtum | reverse complement strand
ACCCGGTATAAGCAAAGGGTCGCGATAATACGAGCCACAGCAAACTGAATTCTTCAGACGCAATGATGTATACAACCTCAGCTCTGCCATGCTATTACACAAGAACAATGACATTCTCCCGGGACCGCACGGCTAAGCCAAGCATGGTACCAACGGCATACAAAAACGCTTCGGACGTGACGAACCCCATGCCACCACCACTGCCTTCCGTAGCCCCACATACGATTTACTATTTTAAGAAACAGTCGTCGGGACTCTAGAGGAGCACGTTTTTTCCTTCAACTACCACGGTTTCGAAACCTGTAGGGCCTTTCTTTGCGGTTGTATGTCTGCATGCAAATGGATAAGAAATATGCCCACATTTGTGTCAGGGACACAGCCAGGAGATGACCGAAAAGCTTCTGTTAACTTCTACCAAGAACGTGCTAAGACCTTGCAATCAAAACAAAAAAGTTGCGTTAGAACCAAAACATGCGACACTGGACGACGTGCGCAACCCATCCAGAGAGCAGGCACCAGGATCAAGAAGTGAACCTATCGGTTTTTCCGATCCACACCACATGTCCGTTTTCACACGGTTCGCCTCTACAGTAGCGTGGTTTTATGGCGTGAGCCTTTATACGGAGCCCACTCCAAGCCGCTGCGTGGATGAAGTCCGTCCGAGGTCACCGCTCGAAGCGGCCAAGAGAGAAAGATGAGATAATGAAAGGAAGGGAAGCAATGGGAGAAATTAGGGAAGAAGCAGGGGAGAAAATGGAGGGACGCTGTTGCCGTCAGAGAGCTTGAAAGAAGAGAGAAAAAACGCTGGTCAGAAGTGGAAGAAGGAGACAGAAAACAGAAAACAAGAAGTGTGGCCAATGGAGAAATAAGACAAGGGAAAGAACATGAACGGACACTGTTGAGGAAAGAGATAGAGATCTCAATCTCGGGCTGCTGGGCTAGCCGTGAAAACTTCCATGCGAGCTCAACGATGCCGCCCGCCGCTGACTATTAGTGCTGGGCAGGCCATCGGCAACGTCAGCCGGTCTAATCGGATCTGTATTTCTCTCTCGCACCGAGTGGTTGCATCGCACCGAGGGCATCTCCTCAGAGACCGGAACAGCTATCCCCACACGTTCTAAAGACGTCTGGGAGTGCGCGGTAAAAGTGCACACAGGTGACATTGTCGCCTGGTGAACCGGAACACTATGATTGCGACAGTGCGTGGCGTGTTAGCCTGGAAGCGTCTGTTCTGCTTTCCTCAGGCTTGGTGCGAGATGCGAACCTCGCGAGAATGCCAAAAGCTGGCGTGATGAGGCGTGATAAGGCGCGACTGTTCTGATAAGGCGTCTCCAAAGAGCATCCAATCAGATAAGCAACATCTGTTGTTTTGAGTTTTACTCTCAGCGCGCCACTGCGGGCTGCCAAACCGCTTTGCGAGCAAACCGAACGACTGGAACATGTCTGGGCCATTCCCGGACGACCATCCCTACCAGCCCGAATGAACTCGCCGTGTGCGGTCTTGACAGCAGAATGCCAAGCCGCCAGGTGGCGCAGCAATACATTTCTGCTAGCGCTCGCACGTCCTGGGGACGTTTCTGCCGGTTAGCACGTCAGCGGCGAAGTTTTCAGCAAGAGTATGGCATAGCGCTGTTCGCGGACTTTCCTCGTAATAGCAGACGAGCCACATTATAGTTACTGTGTCACAAGACAGCATCGCGATTTCGCGCTGCCTTTCACTATGACAGCAATACGGCACCATTAATACGCGCACACCGCGGCTGTGGTTTATACGCCACCCGAGAACGTGCAAGAATGCACAGCGTGGGATCATCATGGTCGTTGACAGCTGCCGAGACGACGCGATCGACTGGGCTCTGGGCGTACGCGTGCCTCTTTTACCTCTGTGCTCCCTTTCCACAATGGCAGACGCCTCGCGCTTCTACGCGCAAGCAGCTCCGATTCGACATATCATATCGTGGCGCACGTCGCAGTTCTCCTGGTCACCGCAGAGCAGCTGCAGGGCAGAAGCGCATGACGACGACTGCAGAGGTGGCGCCTTGAGCCCGAAACACTGCTGGCACCGGCAGGAAGCGAACGACTCGAGATGTCCGCTATGGCAAAAAGGCGCGCACCCGCCAAGGCATCCGTGATATGAAACCTTCGAAAACTGCTAGTTGAACAAGGAACAGGCAAGGTGGCAACCAGTACCTTCGTACTCACTGAGCGCAGTGATTGCGCCATAGCCGTACCTTATCCGCCGAAGCAACATGTGCTACATCAGCTTATTCTTCTTTCTGAAATTAGGACGAAAGCTAGCATCCTCTGAAGAGTAACTGCTGCTCATCTCGTTCGCGGACTTCTTCATTTGAAAACATGCAATAACAACAACAAAAAATCTCAGCGAGTCATTCAGGATGAATCGCATACAAGCGAGGAGAAAGAGTGCTTCAGAAGCATCACGCCTCTGCTTGCAAGAAGCGACCACGGTGACCGGGTTCTCTTCAAAGGAGACGGCTACCTACAGTCCAGCAAGATGCCTGCCGGCAAAGCGCTGACTGCCTGCATTCACCAGCTGGGGCCCCAATGCAGGATGGTTACGACCGCCGGCGAAGGAATTCAAGGCGGCGCTCCGCAAACGAACAGTGGTCGCGTCCCGATGCCGGCAACCGTCACAACGGACGGCCAACAACAGAATGCCGACAAACGGTGCCGTTGCCGCTCGACAAAATGGGCGCTTGGCGGCCACCGGGACAGCATGATAAGATGCGCTGGCCAACCTTGCCCGGACATGGAGGGTGCAGATGATGAGGCGGGAGACGGAGGGAGCGAGGCGAACACGCCACGGGTCGCGGTTTCCCCTCATACATGGGGATACGGCGTATGTGCTTAGGGCTCCGTGTCGCTCCGCGCTGGTCCTTTGTCTCTTCCACGGCGCGCGCTCCTGTGGTTCCCGCCGCGAAGAATTATTCATGAGCGTCGAGCCAGGATTGGTGCAGCCGAAAGACGAAGACATGCAGACCTCTGGCGGCGGCCCAGGCCGACAGGAAAGAAGCGATGGCCGGCAGAAGAGAGCACAAAGCGAAGCGGAACGCAGCATCGCCTAGCGGGAATATTCTCTGCCGCGATGGAGCGCGGCAGAGCATGCACGGAGGGAACAGGGAAGGGGGCGCCCGCTGCCTCCAAGAGACTGCAGCGGCCGATGTTGATACTGCAAGGTCATCAAAAGCGAGAGAATTGTGGGCAGCCAGAGAGCGAAAACACAAAGAGGGGTGCGCCGTCCGGAAGGAAACGCTGCCCACATTTTGGTTTGCTTTCTGGCGTGCAGAAGCGGGAGGGGGGGGGGGGGGGGGGGGGGCATGAGGAGCGCGCCGGCCGCGAGCGCAAATAAACGCCAGAACACAGAGCGGAAGAGGAAGCCGTATGAGGGCACAAACCAAGCCCGAGCTGAATTAAAAGATATGGGCACAAAATTGGGCCGAAGAAAAAAAGAAAGCACGGATATTTAATCTGCTAAGAAGGAGCAAAGCTGCAGCGAGGCCAACTGCGAGCAGACTCTAATCTGGGCCGGTTTTGATTTCGACCAGCAAAAGAGAAGTCCCGGAGCAGAAGAGCCCCCGGCACTGTGAAAAGCGCTCCTAAAGAGAAACTTCAAGAAACTACACGAGTGGGTGTGTGCAGCCCGGAGAAGATGTTGGGTACAAAGATGGTGGGCGCAGAGTTTTCGGAGCGGTGTTGGCTCATTGCATTGCGATAACAGAAACAGAAATCAGCATCCCATCCTTTTATATATACTGCGACTGCGCCTTGAATAAGATCTCCGAAAAAAAAAATGGACGAAAAATGAGCGAAAGCGGATTAGTTAAAAAATTAACAAGAAATAAATTCAAAAAGGATACCCCGGTGGTGCTCCTAATATTATTTTTCAGGCAGTAATATATTCCTTGCGTTCACAGTATATGTTCTCAAACCATTTTGTTTCAGTGGGGCCCGCCGCGGTGGCTCAGTGGTTATAACGTTCGGCTTATGACCTGAAGGTTGCGAGACCAAATTCCTGCCGCGGCGGTCGCATTGCAATAGAGGCGAAATGCAAGAACAACCATGTACAGTGCGAAGTCAGCGCGCGGACCCAGGAGGCCGAAATTAATCCGCAGCTCTCCATTACGGCGGAACCCTCCATAGCGCACCTGCCGCTCGTGTAGTACACACCCCATACACCCCCGTGCTCCAGCGTGTTCTTATAATAAACCGCCTACCCAGCGCAAGACATCCAGTACGTTTTACAAATGCATTCCATCACCTTAAAGCAGCAGTCACCTGCCGCAGCCGCGCACAGTGAAATATTATCTGCCAACTAGTTTTCAGCGCTTTGCCTTTCTAGACAGCCGCTTAGCGCAACTATACAGTCCTCGGCAAAAAAAAAAAGAAAATAATGATGCCGAAAACACCCACAGTAATGCGTACGATAAGCGCTACAACTTGTTCACATTGTACTTTTAGAGTTGTTTTTTTTTTGTGTGTTTTTGAGTCGCTTTGAATGCCGCTCCAATCATGAGTGGGTGATGACTGTGGTATGGTTTTCGTGGCGTTACGACGACCGCTATATCTTTTGAAAAATGTGTTGGCACGGAGTTGAACGACTTGTCATGCAGCACCTGTAAGGGCAACGTTCCGACAGCATTTGTCCTATTTTGGGCCCGCCTCTTGTTTGTGGCTGTCGCCTACCGCATATGCGCAGCGTTTAGAGCACGACGCTCCATTTCGGCTGTACCCATGATCCGCCCTTACCCCTTTAAGTGCACCATTTATCATTTCATTTCAAAACAAATATGTGTGAGACTAAACTGCATATCCAGGCCTGAACACGGCCAGTTTACTGGGTCTCGAACGGAAAACAATAGTTAATAGACTCCCTTCGCACGACGGAGAGGTACGTACCTGCGCAGACGTACTCCGTTTCACCGTACTCCGGCCGCGCACGCGTAGTGGCCGGGACAGAGAGGCCACTGGGCGGGCGCAGCCGGCGTCTAGTAGAACTGTATACATCTACGCCAGCACCTCTCCGCTATGGTATATACCTCTAGCTTCTGCCACGCACCGCAAAATTTCTAAGAAACAGTGGAAATAGTTCGAAACTGCAATATTAGAACACCAGGATTCCCGAAATCAACATCCTAAAAACTTTGGAATCGTTTTGTGCTTCGAAAACGCACATCACGCAAGAAATCCAGAAAAAAAAAACAGACATTAGTACTGCTGGCAAAATCTGTTGGCAAGATAGCAGAAGACGTGCTACCAAGCTAATTGTTTTGTAGAATACATTTTTCTGCGTTCGCTAGTGCTCATAAAAAAGCATCTCTTTTCCAAGGAGAAGGATTCTCAATTCCCCTGAAATGATGAAATTACTGCGAGCCAGAGCACACTCTAGAAGGAAACTGGGAGTTCGGGATGTTCCCAATTGTGTACAAAGCGCCTGAAAGGGTTAAAGCCACTGCTGCGGCTGCGACTGCTACTCCGCCTCCTCCCCTCAGAAAGCGGTACATACGCTTAAGGCGGACAAGGGGGTGGGGGGGGGTGGGGGGTGGGGGGGGGGGGTTATTATGGTACGAAAGGAAAGAATGGAACTAGATAACGACGCCTTTAAAACATGCTTTCACTTCTCAATTTATACAGTGCCATTCTCCATTCGCTAATTAATCTAGAAGTGATAAGTGAGTCAAAGTCGACACTGTCCATCGTTTGTTAAGGTTGCGGGCGGCCATATCATAAAAGAAGTAGCGGGAAGAAACGTCACCTCGGTGACATTTGCGAACACGCAGAAGCTCGCCATAAATCGCAACAGCATCTGTGTTAAAACGCTGTCAGGAAATGTTGCAAAAGGGTTGCGCTAAGGTCTACACAGAGACATCCAGTTCACAGTTAATGCAGAACCGATGTCACGCAAGAGGCTGCTTGTTCGAGAGACGGCACGCTGTAATGAAGGAACCCAGTAATGGACCGCACGAAAAAAGCAAAAAAGAACTGCGGCGCACATTTCTCGGATCCTGTTGGTTGACGTGGCTGCAAGCTGCGACCTACGGGCTAGAATAATCCTTGGTAGCGGCCGAGATGAGTTCCTAGAGTGATATACTTGAGCCGCCTTGCCTGCAGTTTGCACGCACGTTGCACACGCCCAATCGAACGAAGCGTATATGTTTTCAAGTATTTCCTGGAAACAAGAAATTGTTACCAACACTTTTCAGACTTTCTTTTATGTGTAAAAGGTGCACTAAAAAGGAATCTGAAATCGTCTTTTTACCGCGGGAACTCGATTTACACGTTCCGAGCATTCTTAGAAGCTTCGAATTATTGTCCTGTGCGGCCGATTTCCCTAATTTATATCGGATTAAACGTACCGGCTCCCGCCTTTTTTTGAACTCTCCGCAGACGGTAGGAGGAGTCAACCAACCTTTCAGCCAGTCCCGTGGCGGCTTGCCGCTGTGCCATCGGAGGAGTGATACGTAGCGATCGGCGAAAGCAAAGACTCCAAGCGTATTTTTATTTCCGTGAGCCTAATTTGCAGCTATGGAGTCTCTGACTGTATCTATCTATTCACGGAAACCTAAAAAAACAAAAAAAGCGAAAGGGAAACCGCCACGGGACTGGCTGAAAGGTTGGTTGACTCCTCCTACCGTTTGTGGTGAATTAAAAAAAAAAGGCGGGAGCCGGGACGTTTAATCCGATTTAAATTAGAGAAATCGGCCGCACAGGACAATAATTCGCAGTTTCTAAGAATGCTAGGAACCTGTAGATCGAGTTCCCGCGGTAAAAAGACGAGTTCAGATTCCTCTTTAGTGCACCTTTAAGTGTTAGCATGGCTAAAGCGGCTCAGCAGTCAATGCGGACATACATTTGTTTATCATGCATGAAACGCAAGTAAGCAATCCATTTCCCGTCGGAGTCGATAAATAATACGCTCAAATCTTTCTCGCATTTGTCTGAGTACAGCTCGCCAGACGTCCTGGGAGCTTCTGCCGGCCTTTGGCTTTGCCACGGTGCATTCGATCGGATCACTAAGAATGCGATGCTGCTCTGGAAACAGGTACATAGTTTTTTTTTTTTTTTTCCAAATGCGGCCCCGGTGGCTAGCATATCTGGAGAAACTGAGCAAGAGTTCCTATATGAGTCCATCTGTAGGTTCTATATTACGAATAGATGCGAAAGGCAGCGTGAAAAAGAGTTGCAAACTTCCGGTATTGAGCAATTCAAATTTTATGCTGCTCCCGCTTAAGATCTCGCGTGAATTAGTCCCGGATTCCGGGATATGAATGTTAATTGTGAAGCAATGGAATATTCTAAGGTAATGTTATAGAAATATTGACTGGAAATATTATAGAAATATGTAAATATTGTTATAGAAATATCTTTCGATGCGAAGAAAAATCTTTCTTTGCCATCGCTCGCAGAGAGTAGTTAATACCGCCATAGAAAGCCGATGGGGAACGTTTCCGTCGATAACAAGAACGTTAATTGAAAAAAAAAATGCAAGCCTGCCGACGGGACATCTGTGGATATAATGATTGTTATTGTGTAGTCTTACAACACATGAAAAAAAAAATTCGTAATCAACTTCTCGTTGAAAAATGCGCACGTCCAGTATATCTGGGCATGGAATTGAAAGGCGCTCGTTACTGCACGCCTTTTAGAACCACTGGCTTCGCCGCATTTTGCGTTGCGTCCAGCGTCTGACCGAAACATCAATGGGTCTTTCAGGCAGTCCAGAAAAAAATAATTAGCTGCCACTGGCACGCAATGCTTAATGATATCGTGCAAATAACGCGTAGTTGTGTGCAATATATCCTGCGGCGCGAAGTCCCGCAGTCTGTATTCCGCGAATGCGCGATTCCTTTTAATCTCGTACAAGGTTACCGGCAAAAGTTCTGATAGGTGCGGATTTCTTAGAGCCGATCAATTTAAAAATACAAACTTTATAACACGCGCTCACCTGAAGCATGGCATGCAGGCCTGTTACGAACCAACCACGGTCTCACACCGTTACTCAGTCAGCTAGTGGAGAATGACTTTTCATACTCTGCATTATCATTTTGGGCTGTGTTCAATTTCTTATCAGATTTGTGAGCTCTACATCATGCTCTACATCAGGGTTTTTGCGTGCGTCCTTTCCGTACGTTGCCAAGTGTTCACGTGAAACCAACACCACAACCGCACGTTGTTTCTCTGTTTATGTTTGTGACGGTATATGTGTTCTCAAGCAAAGCAGCAATGGGGGCCAGTTAGTTTTTCATTTTTGTTGGAAATAACGCGCTACACTCCGCTTTGGGCGAGGGAAAACGAGATGGACAGGAAAAATCCGCCTGACCTGAGCCCCTTGTTTTGACTCGTCCATTTCCTACTGTAGCGCGTCATTCCGCTCAAAAATGTGTTTTCTTTTTTTCTTTTTTAAATACGAGGTATATTCAGACTCTGGTTATGTTTGTGATATGACAGTTGTAGTTTCTTTTTTGCTTGCTTACTTTCCTGTTCCAGTGTGTTCAGATGAGAAAGGTAATCAAGGTGCAATGTCAATTTTTTGCTTCCAATTAATTTTTTGTATACGATGAGCAAATGGGTCGACACAAAGGATTGTTACTCAGTTTTGCAAGAAACTCTGCGGTTCTTGTGCAAAAAAAAATCGTATAGTACACGAGGTGGAAAGCGTCGCTTTTGAAAATTCATAAAATCGCTTGTTTGGATCCCTGCAGAAATGAAAACTAAAATTTCGTGGAACCTGAATATTTTTTCATTAATTTTGTGTAAACGTTGGAGGCACTGGAGGCCTGGAGGCAGCGCAAAAAAATTTTTCGCTCGTATAATTTAGCAGATATAAATCCTGCAGGAATAAATCTTGTGTAGTTGCGGCGAGGAGTAATTCGGAGGGCTTCCTTAAAAGCCATTTTAATAGCAATAAAGAAGACTTAGCTATTTAACCATCTCATTCGATGCCCAGGTTGTAGTAAGGTTTTCGTGCTCCCTAATAAATACAAATTTTTTATGTGGCGAAAGGTACATAATTTAGGCAACGCTTGCCGTTACCGAAGGCGCTGGCCGACATATATTACAGAATCTTCATATCTCTCGGATTAAGGGGCTTTCCTGGGCCATTTTGGGAGCACCTTTCGTTTGAGTTTAATTAAATGACCTGTGCTTGATCTAAACGCTGTGAAAGTTTGAGCTAAGCGCTTAATAAATTATATTCCTGGCCAAATGGCCATGAAATACTTATGAAGTACGTTAAGATTTCGAGCTCTCATTAGCCAGACGCATACAAGCCACGCGAAGAAGCAAGTGTATTCTTCTTTGGACTTGTTAAAGAAAGCTTACGAGCTAAGACATTCTTAGAAGGTATTTCCTGAGATTTTGTCATTGTTCTAACTAAAACACAACCACATGCACTCAATTCGAAGTCGAATTCATGACCGTAGCTCTTCTTAAAGGACAATATCCATTAATAGTAATTGAACGAAATATGGTATACTTTAAACCTTTAATGTCATAGTTTGAAAAGATATATAATGCAGCCCTTTTTTCTTGTTCTATAATTATCAGGTACTAAAGGTATTTCCGAGAAATTTAATGAAAATCACGAGGCTGTTTTCTTCTTTTAATCTAAGTCAAAGTTCGCCTTTTTATTTTTTTCGAATTCCAGATTATTTCAAGGCCCAATTAAAAGTCATCGGACCGGTCTAGATGTACCACTTCTGTCCGGCGGTAGTAAAAAGAAGAGATTAACAGTGGCAAAAAATTTCAGCCTCAAGTTCTTACTCCTTCTTGTCTCATTATTTTACTAATAACTGCCCTTATTGGAATGCATTCCTTTTTCAACGAAGTTTGCGATTTTTTTTTACTGCTAATTTATACCAAGCAAAACTTTTTGCACTGCCACGAACAGGAAAGTTTGCACATAACTACTAAAAAAATGTTCAGGTTCCGCAATATTTTATTTTTCTTTCTGCACGGACCCAAACATGCGATTTTACGAAATCGCCAAAGCGACGTTTTTCACCTTATGTGCTATGCAATATTTTGCAAAAAAAAAAAAAAAAACTAAAGCGTTTCTTGTAAAACTCAGTACCATTCCTTTGTGTCGTCACATTTGCCCATCACATAAACAATTTAGTCGAAAACAAAAAAAAAATGGTCATGGGACCTCGAATAGCGTCCTTATCTATAAGAACACGCCCTGTGACACTATATGTGGCACTGTTTAGAATAACTGACAGCCGCGGACGACTGCCAACTTGGAACTTGGGTCCCACCCGGCTGTGATTCGCGCAATTTTTTTCCCGGGCCACCTTCTTTTGCAAAGAAAAGTAAATAAACTTCATCTTCACAATGCACTCCTAATGTTTGTTTTTTCTAATTATTATGTTTTCACTGCTAGAGTTTCAAAAATAAACTCACAACTCCAGGCGCGGACTTGCACGCTCATTGCGGTGGGTATAAAATCTATGCCTGTTGGAAGCACGCAAGCGTGAATCCTCATTATTACCGAGCACCTCTCGTAGATGTCTCGGATCATCCACTGCTCAATTTTTCAAGCTGAAGAAGAAATTCCAGACTAATGCGCCACTCGCCAAGCCATCGCATCTCGAATCGTCTCTTCCGTCGCTTCCGGTTATTCTTTTCCGAAATTGTCGTGTCCGCTTCCGGAAACTTCCAAGGCGCCCGCCTCGTCTGCTCTCCCCGCTGCAACCTATTCGCTGCCTACAGAGGCGCCTGGTCCCGCTATTTACGGGGCGCACGTATACAAGGGCAATACAGAAATACACACCACAAAGCACGAAACAGAACGCACTCGTTCCGCGCTTGCTTCCACTCAAACGAACACAAACGGGCTCGCGGCGCAGCGGGCGCGTTCATTTGCCTGCCGCATTTCCAGCGCCGCGTGCCATGAGCGCCCGGCTTTCCGTCCCATCCGCCGGCGTCGCGTTATTCGCCGGGATTTCCCTTGTTAGGAGCGCTCCACAACGCCGCGGCGCGCTACCTGTTTCCCCGGCGCACCCTGCTGCATTTTGCAGCACTGCGCGAGTAAAGACCAACAACGAGAAGACGACGACGACGAAAACGACGAGCGTGGCCCGAGACAAGAAGGCGCGACCAGATGCGGGCGCGCGTGGTTCAGTCCCGTGCAGCGAATGCATTCGGCGCAAAATGACGCGGCGCCTTCGTCCCATCAACTCGTGCGTCGAGTAGAAACGCTTCCCATTTACGCGCCTCCCCGACTGCGATGGTTCTATGCACAGCCGCACAGAACAGGTGGCGCCCTTTATGCGCGGAAGCTATCGCATGCCGCTGACGACAGTGACGTCACGGCGCCTCGTGTGGCGCATCCTTTTATTTTTTCAGTTTGCTTCCAGCCCAGACCTTTTTGTCCCTCTTTCGCTACTCCCTCCGCTCGCTCAAACTTTCTTTTCGGAACTTGCGCCGTGCTCACAACTCGAGAATAAGTACGAAAAACCAAGAGTGCAAGAAGAAGCTCTATTCAGGTAAAATCAAACAAACAAAAAAAGGCAGAGCGGGAAGAGTCGACGACGACGTTCATTAGTCCAGAAAGAGAGAGATTAAGGGAGCTAAACTTTTCGATCGGGAAGCAGAATTAAACGCACACATAAAAGGGAAACGACGTAGCCACTAGGCGGAAAGATTTAGAGTCGTGCAACAGAAGCGCAAGAAACAACGAAGGCCACGCTAAGGGAAGCGAGAAAAATAAATTTGATTGGAAAAGTGAAGGGGATCTGGAGAACAAAAAGTCGAGTTTGGTGGAGGGTGCTGCGTCGAGGGAAAACTCACTGGGTGAGATGGGGGGATATGAATAATGACGCTGAAAGCAGCAAAGGCGTCATAGAGGAAGGACCGAGAGAGGGAAAGCGTGGAGCGGCGCAAGAGAAATAAAAGGAACCGCCAGGAAGCCTCTCACAGTTGACGCATGTTTGGTAGGAACAAAGAAAAGGGGAACGATGCGTGAAACACCGCGGCGGCGGGATCCTGCGTCCCAGCGAAGCACGTGCGGCCGGGAGATGACCCGGCCAAAGATGTACAAAGGCTGGCGTCGAGGTTGGTGCGCAGCAGCCAACAAAAGGGCGGCCCCGAGGGAAGAGAAAAATACCGCGCGGCAAAGTTGGCACCTGTGAACGGGCTGCTTCCCTTATGAAAGGAGGATGAGAGGTCGTTCCTTGGGGGTCATAAAAGTTGGAAGAAGGACAGCGGGAGCGGAGGCATCGGATAAAAAAGGAACAGAAGAATTACCGGGAGGACTGCGGGAACAGAGAAGCCCCACAAAAAAAAAAGGAGAAAAAAAAAGAAAGATGCGCGGTAGCTCGAGCGTGCGTATCGTCTTTTCGCCCAGGAGCGTTGTCCCTGACAATAAATAAATTGGCGAGAAAAAGGGGAGCAAAAGCTTCGTCGAGCACGCATCTTGGCAAAAGGAGAGACGCCGCGACGCTCTAATGGTCGGAGCAGGCGGGAGGGGTGAGGAGGCGTGAGTTGCAACCGGCATGCCAATCGGATACAGGAGACTTCTACCGCGGCGCCAAGACTTATGGCCGCCTGGAAACAACGTACGATTCCGTACAGAAGAGGAGCACTACACATTTGTGAAGCCCTTAGGAATGTCGTCAAAACAATGTTCGATGAAAATACGCCGTTTATGGCCACAGGTGAGACAAAGAACTAATCGTGGGAGTGGGCGCAAAAACGAGAAAGAAACAGGTGTGGGAAGAGGCCACTTAGCAAGTAGCTTATATAAGTATCGATACTTTTTGTGCACATGCGTCTAAAGAAAAACTAGCGTAACCGCACAGAAAGCTTCCGCCGATGTGCCTTACGAGCTCCTTTAATAAACTTGGTAGTGGTCTGAATGAAACTAGAGCCAAGGTACCTGCATAACAGCGCTAAGCGGAATAAGCTCAACAAAATTCGCTGCGTGCGGAGGAAAAGTCAGGAAAAAAGTGAAAAGTACAGAGAAATTGCCTGTGTTAGAAAACGGGAGAGAGAAGAAAAAAAACACGGTCCTAGATTTTTAGCCCTATTCACGAAGAAAACGATACTCTGCGAGAGGTGAAGCATGAAAGCCATCAGCTAACGAGAGCGGCGGGCTCCGCCGGAAACGCAATTTGGATTAAGTCCGTGCGCAAATGTATGGAGACAAGGTCGTTAAGAAGCACGAGGGAACGCATAAATCCTCGACGTCCCGGGGAGCGCGGCTCGCAGCAGGCAGGAGTAGGAACGGAGATGGACCGAGTGCAAGTCTGGAGAGCCTATAAAGAATTAAAAAAAGGAAACGGAGCTTTCAGAAAGTCTCCAAGTGCGAGGACATCCCGCAGGATTATGTTTGCGCTGGTCATAAAAAGTGGGAATAATTTTTCGGGGACATTACGACCGCATACAGTAATGTTTCTATTGGTAGTTTTTGGACAGCGCCTGACGTGAGAGAATTAAAAAAGTGACCAAACTCTACCAATGGCCTTCGGCAGAACACTCTCTGCTGCACTTTAATGGGATAAAAAAATATCATTTGCAGGCTTCAAGCACAGTGATTTTAGATGCGCAGTAAAATAACCCAGCAGGCTTGACGTGAGCCTAATGTTCTTACCTTTCCTTCATTACAGACATACTATTATTACTCGCATTATGTGGATGTTTGGGCCTTTAGCGAGTTGTTCTAGAATGCTCAAGCTTTAGCACGTCATCCAACTTGACATCCGCCACCGAATATTCTTCAGCAGCCACTATCGCATGCACAACAACTTGACCCATCGAGCACTTTTCCGGCTGATATGGGATTCAAGTTCAAAGCGAACTTTTCGCCTTTTCGTTAACGCGCTACGTGTGCTCTGTACTTTTGCGTACCGCGTCGAGTGATGCGTAACCAGTAGTTGTGAAGTGGCTGGATAACCCGGAGGTATATCGCGCCACTGCACAAGGCACAGAATTCGTCTTAACCAAATGGATTCGCTGGCATTCATTCTCATTTCATAGTGCATCTATACCCTGGTCGGTTTTCGAAGCAGATAAACCTAGCGATAACACTAACTCATAGTGGGAGCCGTTCCATACGGCACATACTAGCCACGTATAGCACGTACTAGACGGCCACGGTACCTGCGGCGCCACATCTCGTACAGCTCAGGTCGACTAAGAAAAGCGGTTCGAAATTGCACTGTACCTCCCTTCCACGTACGATATGGGACCCACTGCGTCGACTATCATTTTGGGCCATGGTGACAGAAAACACTAGGAGGGAGGGTCGCGAGATAACGTCCGCGCCGATTGGTAAAATCGAAGCGCAGGATCTTTCTCCAGCAGGGTACTACATCACGTGAGTGCATATTTTTCACGCGTCTAGCAGATAAAGAGTCCGGCTGGGAAGAGGCGACGTGCATAATCCGTATGGTATTCCTCATTTCACGGCTCGGGAACAGCTATCTGAATGAAAAAGCCAGCATCGGAAATGACATCACCGCTATACGTATCCGCCTGCCGCTGGCTCTAGTCGTTTTAGAATGAAAATGCAATGGGATAGTTTAAGATATATTAACGGGCAATGTCAAGGAGGGAGGAACGAAGGATAGACAGGCCCGCTGGGCGAGGTAATATTCACCATGCGCAGCGAAATGGCAAATGGGAGGTACACCTGCGCGACAGAAGCCGATTGCGCCTGAGCCAGGGCTCAAACGAAGTACACAACACTCGTGGACGCTGATCGCACACAATTCCCTTCACGCGACAGCGTTGGCGGTAACAACTTTCGGCGGAACACCCAGTGTCGGCGTCGTTGTGACTGGAAAATCAAGACCGGCAGAGAGGGTAGTCACGTAGAAAAGTAGTTTCGCTGAAAACAAAAGCGTAGCCAGGCGGAATCGAACCGCTCTCACTTGGGTCGAGAGTCGCTCTCATTTGGGTCGAGAACGTTGATCACAACCCCACGTGACCGTGTCTAGAATGAGCAAATTTGCAGTTTTTAAAAAATCGACGCCACACTGCGGCAGCGCCGCAAACTATCCTCCATGGCGTACCAGTGCGCGCAGAACCGTGCCCTTTGTTTCGCGGAGTCAGCTGTTCGCAGGCGCATTAAGGCCGCATTTGTGTTAGGTGTACGGGTCCTTGGTGCCCTAAATAAAATCGAAAAATATTTTCGGTGAAATCTCGGGTCACTTAGCGATAAAGGGCCTGCCAGCTAGGATGCGTCAAACCCTGCCGCATGGAATGTGCACGCAGGACATATTACGTAACGAGACACTCAAATTGAAGTATGTTCCGCGGGGTACGTGACCGGCAGTTCAAGCCGGCAGCTCTGTTCTTAAGCGGTGGCTCGAGATCAAAGTTGTAGAGGTGGAGGTGGGACTCTAATTCCTCTAATGTATGGAAGCAAAATGGAATGATCGTGGACACACGAGATTCTGATCCGTCTAAAGCGCTTTTCGCGCACTCGAGACTTTAGTCCCCAATAGCATACGCTCGTCATACTACTTTTAGAATTAAAGTAGCGATTTTTCAAATATAGAAATCACCTTCCTACCAGACGCGTTCTACCCTAAATTTCTTCACGCGCAACGCATCACAACGTTGCAATTATTGCTTTTGAAAATCTTTACATGTTGCTTTGTTTTTTGCCTGCTTGACCAGTAATTCCAACAGCCGCTTGCTTGTTGTGTTAAGTCCACAATTTTACTGTTAAGCATTCTCATAAAAAAAAAACGGAAACAAAACAGCTATGCTATTTGTTCCATAGATTTCTCAATCAAAAGCGGCGAGCACGGTTCTACCAATCTGTCGCTGCGCCGTGTATTCGATTATTGTTTAACGGCTTTCGGCAGTGCCTCAGGTGCTCTACGAACAGCGAGAGCAAATACAAGCCAAGCTGCATGCCCCGATTTTTCCCTCCTTTCTTTGGCCTTTACAGGCAGAAACACAGCGTAAAAGAAACAAGGCGGCCATGGGAATTTGTAAAATCTTCTTCGTCGGACTCATTAAAGTGCAAATCAGGTCATATGAACAGCCCTACGAAAACCAAGAATAACAATTTTATGAAACTTAAGTGCTTAACGTCACCGAGGAGGGCACTGAAGGTAAGTACTAGCCTTTCATCTGGAGACTGAAACGGAAAGTGCAACGGGTCAGCGCGTGCGATAGTTTCCGGTTCTAAATGTAGAACCAAGAGCATTTACTGATCATGCGTATCTAGCAAGGTTAAGGGGATTAGCAGTGGTTACAGCAGTGTGGTGCTCCCGGCAGAACCTGTTTATCCATGGCCTCTCGGCGACTATAATGCCGCTTCAATTCAAGTCGAAGATTAAATAAGAAAATCAAGCTGCAGTGTGACACCAAAACGTCCAAGGATTCGGGTAGCGCTAAGTGTCACAGCATCATCCGATAGCGACACGCGACTGATTGATGGATTTTCACGCGTCTAGAAAAGTGTGTGCGCTACGAGGTACGTCAAAGTCGAAGAACCTCGCTAAATTTCAACCATTCGGAGCTTACGCTCTCTTTCGGCTGCGTTTAACGCCACGGGAGCCGTGTCAGGGCTATTTTTCTTATTGGCGTTATTTATGGAAGAATAACAGGAAGAAAATGCTGCGAAAAAATACATGCACGAACAGCAAACAATGCGTCGACTTTCAAAGCACGTGCGTGCAGTTAAGATTTCAAATCCATAAAACGGTCCATAAAATCCATGAAACAGAGCCTACGGCAAGGTATGCGGGTGAGCGAGGATGTCGCAGTGTCTGCGTTCCAAGATAATGGTGCGCTAATAGTTCAAAATTCTTTTCTAACGACGTTTATTTCCTCATGACATGAGGGGATATATAATGAGAGATTACAAAACAAAAGGTTATTAAATAAATGAAAAAAGCTTGGCCGACCTAATGAAGACGAGAAGTGAAGGGTGATTCCGTCCCTACGTCCAGGATTGTTCCGCTGCCGCCAGATGCCGGATTCTCGTCGGCTTCAGCGCCGGGCAAACCCACAGCAGGTGCTGGGTATTCCGAGACTTGCAGACTGAACACAAGGAGCGGGGACATAAGTATCGAAATTGAGGCCACGTTCGAGTTAAAGCAGGGGTGCGGGCAAACCTCGACCTGTATCCTTCGAAGTGCAACCTTCTCTGCGCTGATAAGACCGCGGGGGAGGGCTACCGGACACGGAGGGGCGCAAGCACGCGTGCGGCGCCGGAGGTGCTGCTTTCTTGTTAAAAGAAGGGTGGCAGCGTCCAAGTTGAGAAACGGAACCAATGACGAGGTTGAGGTCACCAAGCGATTCGAAGAATCTGCACGCTCTTCTAGAGCACTGTAGCACGCCTTTGGAAACTCACTCAATGCGAACTGGCTGCGGGATGCGAACCTCCAGAGGATGAATGTTTTGGTTTTTAGGCTGCGAGTGACGCGTCGGAGTAGCTGCGTTGCTTGAAGGGCATCGGTGTGTATGCCAACTTGGGCCGTAGGGAGCATGCTAACTGCGGCTACAGGGCAAAGCGCCTGTTTTACAGCACCCAGCTCAGCATAGAAGGAGGACGGAGGTCCCGGAAGTCGAACCTGGGCTTCTTATTACGGGCAGGCTTGCAACGACAGTTAATTGCAGTTGTAGTTTTCAGCACTAGATGCTTGCGTCTACGTAAAAGGGGCCATGGGGCAGGTGAACATCTAGTTCAGCAGTTCGGTATTTCCTCTTTGCGCGTATCCACTTGGACGCAGTGATATGGAGTCGATACGTCAGCGCCAAAGATTTCAGTATAGTACGAATGACTTTTGACGACTCCTGAAACGGAAGACAAAGAACTAAATCTAGTTAAACGCCCCCTTTCCCACCACGACCCCCCTCCCCACACACACACACACACACACACACACACACACACAAAGAAAAAAGCGCTTACGCGAGGCATAACTAGCGATTACCAACAGAAGTTCGAGCGTTTCGTTTTGTTTCCTCTTCGCTTTTTCGCGCTTTGCAGCCGCTGTATAACGTCCTCGGCAGAAATGAACATAGCCTAATAGTTCAAATACTGAAGTTTTTGAAAAGCACCTTTTCAAGTGCTCACTGCTGTGCCTCGAAAGGATTTCCTCCATGAAGATTCGCACTATTCGCCACAATGCCCTGAAGCGCTTCATTTTTCACATGAAGAAATCAAGAATGGAATTTAGCACTTCTATTGCTCACTGCCCCAACACGCTTTTAAAATAGCGTCGAATAAATCTTACAACTCGATCTATTTCAGCGTTGAAGGAGTAAAACTGCAAACGTGTACGGCCTTTTAACGGCATTCAGGATCTTATTATGTCGCTTTTTCATGGCACCACTCCAATTCGAAAATGGCATTTGTGGAGGATTAAAAGACATTTTTTTTTACGAACAAATAGTGTTCATACATACGCCTATGGCAGCACAAAAACTATCTGAGAAAAAAGCGGAAGGGAGAAAAAGAATGTGCGCCTGTTGCAATGAGAAAAGTAGACAGGAATGTTGAACAGCAGTAATAGAACAGGCGTGTGAACAAGATGGCGGTGGCGCCATCTACGGACATCATCCACAAATAGAGTGACACGAGGATATCTTGATGCAAAGCGCGAAAAAGACTATGACGCCGAAATTCAGAAACGTTTCGTAATTTATCACGAAAACATAAAGAGAAAAGAGAACGACTAATTCCATTCGTTAACTTCAGCTGCCAATTCTTTCGCATTCGATCGCAGTAAGTCTAAGGACAGCGGAAAAAGAGAGAGGGGACTTTGGGGGCGACCCTAATGGCCAAAAGAGTGTCCATAGTATACCCCTGAGTGCTGTATGTGGTCATATATAAGTAAATCGCTTTCATACCATTGGAGGCAGACTTCGAACAGTGTCCTCCGTGATTTTGACAGCGATACATCAGGAGCACTTTTAATGATCATTAATGGCATAGTTTTCTGTTAAGAAAAGTCACAACACCTTCACGAACACGAACAGGCCTTTGAATCCATTGTCGCTATTAAAGCCACGAAAAGAAGAGGACATTTAAGGCAGTAGCACTGCAACAGAAATTTCGGATGCACTCATGATGAGCCAGAATAGCCATAAAAAGCGGTGGGTGAGGCCGACTAACTTCTTTCCAACTATACCCCAAACGTTAAACGTATAAAATTCATACCGAGGATCGAATAGCAGTTTCTGTTAGCAACGAATTAGTCGCTCTCTACAGGCATTCATAGTATCCGGATATCCGCGGCGCACATCATGATAGAAAGAAGTCGTAGTTGCACTGGAACTTTATTTCGCCAACAATGATGCAGGGCGTGCTGTGAGTGCAACCTGTTATATACATTTTCTGCGCAGAAACAAGTGGACGATTTCGGCGGAAGCAGCTACCAGATACTGACGGGGAGCGAGGAAGATGTGACAGTTAGAGATGCGGATGACAATCCAAGATAGTAAGGAAGACGAATTAGGTTGGAAGTAAATGTAGAAAATTGAAAACAAAAGTATGGGCAGCACCCTGCGCTGACACGAAACTGGCGCACAGAAGCGCGGCGACCTCTAGAAGCTGTAGCGAGAACTGCGGGTGGCGACCGAACGCATCTGCACTGCCGCCGCACCACCTGCCGGCGTCGAACGAACCCTGGGCTCGGACTCTAGCGTCGCGCTCAACAGGCAGCGGCACGGAGGCCGGCTGGCTCGACCGAATGCGTAGCTTAGCATCCCTTCCGCAAGATGGCAGGCCGCGGCCGCCGCACGTTAGCCGCACGTTTCCGACGCACGCGGAAGATGAGGGGAAGAGGAGCATTCAGTCCGGTTAAGGGGTCAGCTGGTAGCTGCCTTGGGTTCATTTGTCCTTTTCCTTTCAAAGAATGGCGCTAAGAAATGCGGCGGGGGTCCTGCGCGGCGCTCGCCAGCGCGCGCTCGGGTCTTCTCGAGCGACTACGTCAAGGTTGAGCAAGAGAACTCATCAACAGATGAGCTCGCGTCATTACGCTCTCGGGGGCGGGCGCGGTCAGTTTCGCTCGGATCGCGCAGAACATTTGGTATGCGTGCGACGGTGCCCGAGGAACCCAGCGGCTCCGTGATGAGATGAGTGCCTGAATGCGCGGCTTCGTCGAGCAGTTTAAGGTGGGGCTCGAGAGGGGAGGGCGAGACAAAAGGCGGATAACGGCTTCGACGTAAAAGCGTGGCGCGCTGAAAACTGCTTCGAGTTATTATATGGGTCATCGCTGAAACCACGAGCAATCGTGAAATTGAGGCTGCCTCGAAAACAGCCGCGCCCTTGGACCTCTAGCCCTCGCCAGTGGCTGTGAAATTTCATCATCGGCGAACTCATTAATATTTCTGATCAGGGGAGCCATATATCAGCCCCACCAAGGACACGAACAAGCAAGAATATGCAGTGTTCCAAGAAGCAGTGCAATGCGAAACAGTAGTTACACGCGAACTACGTATTCCAGTCGCATAGCCTAAACAAGTGCAGGAAAGTTACGAAGGCGTCCAACACTGTCTACAAAATTTGCGGGTGCACTAAAAAGAAACCTTCTTTTCTCCACTGACACTTTTTTATTTCTCCGTTATTTATTTATTCTCTTCTGCAGGTGTCCCTAACTTCTCTAAGACTAGCCGCCGCATACCTAGTAACATCACACAAAAAGAAAGGCAGCCTGAAGTGCGGATTCTTCAGGCTGTGCTTCGCGCTGAACTCAAAAGTAAACTCCATCACTTCCATATAGTTGCCTGCTCGCGCTGACGCGTTGCGTTGGCTCCTTTCTTGGCCTCTCTTGATAACAAGTCATTGACTGGGGACCTCATGCTGGTAGAAGCAGGAGAAGGTGGAATTTACTGACCGAGAGACCACTGAGACTTTCCACGGGTTCTTCGGCTACAGATGCACGAAAGACTAGAACTGTGAAAAGGTTCACTGGCCACAAAGTTGCACATATTTTTATCTATAATTTCCGACGTTTCTCACCCAACGAATTTTTCGATCGCTGCGATAAGAACGGAAAAACTTCAACGACCTTAACCTGCGCTTCCAGATGGCATCGTCATCAAACTGTAAATTGTGGCATTAACTTCCCGAAGCGACACATGGGCTATGAGGAAGACCGGGGTGGAGGGTTACGGATTAATTTAGACAACTTTGGTGCTCTTTAACGTGCCCTGACATCGCACAGCACACGGGCATTTGTGTATTTCACCTCAACTGAAACACAGCCGTCGTGTCCGGGATCGAACCCGCGACCTTGGTATCAGCAGTCGAACGCTAAAGGCATTGAGTCACCGCGGCAAGTCCATCTTTATCAAAGTTTGCCGTCGGCCTTGGTATCCAGTTCGACTTGGTATACAGCTGCTAGTTGAAAAAAACCTGGCTTCCTAAAAACAGACGCGCTAAAAGTGGAGCATCAGCAGACAAACGCAACACAGCGTTGAGCTCTGTCACTTGTTTTTGTCTACTGCTGATGCTTTTCTTCTCGTGCTACGGTTAGTTACGAATCCGGCTTGATCACTTGCGCAAACCGAATAGGCTCTGAGTGGCCCTCTTTATTTTTTGTCCCTTAAATCATTTCGTACTCCCGTTAAACCTATGCTGAAATACGGGGCAGTCCAGCTCGGTCCTTCTGTAAGTGGATTTTTCTTTTAGCCCACTGCGGTGGCGTAATTGAGTGCACGCTTTTTGCTTAAAGCGTGCACATTCTTGGAAGTGTGCGATGGCAACGAATAATAACGATCTTCTAAAAGCCCACCACAGATACAGCAGGCGGCCTAACTGTCGCCGTTCTCTTTATCCCCCCCCCCCCCCCCCCCCCCACCCTCTTCATCAGTCCCTTGGCGTCGGCTACGGACGTCTTGGATCGAACTTTATTAAGAAGTAGAGAAAGGCACTGGCCATACGACCTTTCCCCTCATTCTTGTTCTTAATCACCCTCATTTTCGCTTTCTCAGCAGTGCCATAAAATGAAGATGAAAAGTTACGTAAAGCGTGCGTGAACTTTAACAGTAAATGAAAATTGTTAAAATAAAAAGCAAAGACAACTTTTGGATCTTCTTCGGCGCAGAGTGATGACATCGATAGATGTACCACACCCGGCACTCCATTGCCACTCGTGACTGCACTCGCATCCAAACCTACCACGTGTCCCCAGATGGCAGCACATTACCCAGAGCTCCCCTCCCGGCCCACAGCTCCCTTACGGCTCACGCTCACAGGGGCAAAGGAACAGAATGGTGTGCTAAACGCCTGCGCCACCATCGTGCTACTGGCAAGTACGGTACCATAAAAGGAGACTCAAAGTCAACGACGCACTGCTTCAACAAGCGTAGGAATCTGTTCAAAGAGGGTATTAGTACGCTTCGTACAAAGAAGGCAACGACAAAATTTCACAACTCGTCTCCCTCAACCGGGACTTCCATCAATTGTAATTAACATATTTACTAATATCGTTAGCAAACTCTTTAATGAATAAAGATGCGCTGATATTTACATTTAAATGGCTTTTTAGGAAGAATAATAAAGTAGACGTCAAGCATTTCATAAAACAGCCTGTTCTCGCGAAAGTGTTTTGCAAAAACAAACTTATCAGCCCCACTATTATATATTCGCTGGTTGAGCGCGTGCGGTTTAACTTAACACACGGCACTCGGTTATGCAACACAATGGCCGCTGCATTAAATTCTGGCGCTTCAAAGTCAACTCAGTCGCAATCGCATGACACGCGTCTGTGATCATTGTTGGGCCTCAAAGTAAGTGCATGCTCTGAAAATTGTTGCTTTAGGGGGTTTTATTGAAAACAAAATAAAACAGACCACGCAAGTAAAAGACTGGTGCCGGCCGCGGCAACTGCTACCTACTACTATCTTCAGCCCCTGAGCTGCAGCCGGCAGAAATAAAAGGGACAGGAGAGAAGATAAGGAGCATAAACATAGATAGGAGGCATAGCTAGAAGGGTAGGGGGACAGAAAATATATACAGTCGTGCCTCGTTAATACCACCCCCGCTAATATGGACTACTCGAATTATGAACATTTTTTGTGGGACCCAAGCTTTTGCATTTCATTTACGCCCGTTAATATGGAAACTCGCTTTCCAGACAATGGACAGAGCTGAAATGCAGAGCCCATTGGGCCCCATGTATTTTTGTCGCGTTAATATGGACAGCGAAGAGAAAAAATCTCCATTACCCCAAACGGATGTCTCAATTTCAACATTTCGATCACAGAACACCACAGTAATACAGTGGGAAATTTCAAATTCACTGTTTGAGGTCCTTTCCTTTTCAAGTTTTATGCTTTACAGAACAACGTTGCCGAGTCGACGCTCCGCTCTATTTTTCGTATCGCATGAATGGCTGCGAAGAAAACTCTCTGTTTGTGCTATATAGAAAGCCTGGTCAACAGCTTCCCGCCAACTGAGTCGTGGGGTCGTAGGTTGTGAACAGTTGTATTAGGAGTTTGGTCATCTCGCCATGATACGCCACATGATATCACACATAGACCACTAGGCGCATGAAGCTGCACCACATTATTTCAAACATAATGTCGACCAGTATAACGGGCTTGGGGCTCTTAAAATTGCGTCTAATTCCAACTTACTGATCACCAGTGTGCACAGAAGCAGACTCTAATCATCGCGTTTTTTTTTATTTCTAAACATTTTTTCTTCGTGATTCGTTATTACGAACGACTCGCTTTATGGACAGTTTTTCTAGGGAACCAAAGTGTCCATATTAACGAGGTACGATAGTACAACCACATACAATGCCAGATTCACATGCATCTAATAATTGGCTTCGTAAGCTGTCTCATGTCGCGTTCAACAACTTTCTTGCAGGAAGTTTTTCCTTGCTCTCAACAACATAGAAGCTCAACAATGGGCTACATTGCAGCTAGCTATATGCAGGGAAAAAATAGCAGACAGAGGGTACGTAGAACAGTTTAGTTTCGGCATGCTCTTGGCACAGCCCACAACACACTTTACGTAAAGTATTCAGTTTCAAGTTTCTGTGATAAGAGAAAAGCGAAACCGATTATTGAAAAAAAAATTAGCAAAGCTTTACTTGATACGCAGAGTGCTCTATAGCTATTCCTAGTTTTTGCTGCTTTCAGCCAGGTTTGTCAAAGCCTTTCAACAAAACTGACCCCCGGACGAATGCTTTTGAGCATTACGCCGAAGTAATGCAGGCAAAGCACGCTTTACAGGCGGCAAAAGTGGTGGGCGTGTTTACTGACTTGACATCATACGCGTGCAGCTGAACAATGACCTCGTTACCTTTCCGTTAGCGAACTCTGAACAAACCTTGCTGGTCCGCAGCATAGCTGTAAGAACTCTTTTGAAGACCTCCTTTTTGGATGGGGTTCGACGCGCATTCTTGGATAGGTCGAAAATGCTGCTAGTAGCGCGCTCTGAACCGGTCTCGGCCAGGTGTTCAAAGCGGCGTCCGTCCGCTTTTCTTCTTCAGCGTTTTGAGACGCGTTCGGTCCCCGCTTCATGCATACTGCAGCAGCGGCTGAGCAGGCGAGCACTTCTCTCCTCCGGCGTCAAACTGAGTTCGTATTTTATATTCTGCAAATGCTTCCTGGCTCTCGGATGATTGAATCCCTACACATCAGCGGTTGCAGAACAACTGGAAACGTGGTTGATCTAAAAAAAAATCGATTAGCAGCATCATCCGCGTCCTCTCGGCACTAAGCGAAACTTCGAAGACCTTGGCCACTGCCACGAACTTGCGGACGATGCAGGTCAATGTAATTAAGGGAGAATGCGGGTCTTGAGATCGACAAATTGCGAAAAAGACGATTTTGAGAATCTTTGGCTCCGGACAAGCCTCCATTAGAAACTGAGCCCGGCAGCATTTAACGTTAACACCTTATCCATTGAGGCTACCCTACAGTGGTGTTCGAAGAACTAGCGGGTATTAAATGGGATGTCATGTGGCTTAGCGAGGTTGGGAGGAGAGATGCGTCGTATACAGTAATAAGGGGCGGGCACGCACTGTGCTATCATGAATCAGCGGAGAGACGAGAACTACGTGTGGAATTTCTCCTCAATCAGGATATAGCTGCCAACATAGAGGAGTTCTATAGTATTAACGAGAGGGTGGTAGCTATCGTAATTAGGCTTAATAAAATGTACAAGCTGAAGGTGGTGCAGGCCTACGCGCCTACATCCAGCGATGATGACCATATCGTTGAAAGCTTCTATGATGACGTGGAATCGGCAATGAACAAAGGAAAATCACAGTACACTGTACTGATGGGCGAGTTCAATGCCAAGGTAGGCAAGAAGCAGGATGGCGATCAGGCGGTCGGCGACATGGGATAGGTTATAGGAATAGCAGGGGATAGTTGTTAGTAGGGTTCGCAGATAAAAGTAATTTACGGATCATGAATACCTTCATCCGCAAACGAAAGAACAGGAAGTGGACGTGGAACAGCCCCAATGGTGGGAATAAAAATGAAATAGACTTCATACTATGCGCTCGCACTGGTATCGTGCAGGAAGTTTTTTTTTTTTTCTCTCGCTCGCCGCGGGCAATTGAAATGAGTTTTACAACAATTTTATTCAGGAAAAGTAGAGCTATGCGGTGATGTTATGTTTAGTGGCTTTGACGTTATGCACTACATTTATTTATCTCCTTTCCTAAGTTACCGGCCAACCCGCTTTATACGTTGTATTCATAAATTTTCTTACCAATGTATTTTCACTCATGCAAGTCTAAAAACAGCATCACCGCATAAAATGCCTCGTAAGTGATTCAGTTCTGTGAATATCTCAAAATAATTTAAAAATATTTTTTTTATAATTGCCTGTAACGAAGAGCCCGATTAAAATCATGAGAGTGCGTATAACTCAATTTATAATTGTGCTATCCAAACTCTAATTTCATGTTTAGACAGTGCATAAAAAAAACACAGATACTAAGCGACTTTAATAAAAATCCTGCCACCAATAGACGACAGTTTTAAGAAGCGTATCCTTACTTAACGCTCCACCAACTGTCACTGTTCCTGATGATTTTGTGACGGTCATGGGGGTTTAGAACTCCCGATATCCGCTGGCGCGCGATCTTCCGTTCTGCGCACGCACAAAAATACAGGAATGTGTGTCAGAACGGGTATAAGCACAATTAAAACCCGCTATTTCGGTTGCTCTTGTGGCGCACAGGATTCGCATTGTTTTTTTCTGGACGCGTAAGACACCGTCCCGAGTCCGTTTTTTACGGGTAATGTTCCGTCGCTTTTTTTTTTAGTGAAAAATTAACAGCATGCAAATCATTCATGATTTACCCATGGGGAACTGCTAACTTTGACGCAGTACACTAAGAAGGTCTTGAGCCAAATTCGTCGCTTAAATCAATCTTCTAACTCGCCGCTTTTTTTTTCCACCAACAATTACCTACGTGAACTTCATTTGCAATTCCCCTCGGGATGTGCGTGACCTTTTATGTTTAGGCTGCATTCTGAGATGTTTTGGAGGAAAATGCGCCGTGTAAAAAAGCTTTGAGACAAGCCAAGGAGGCGAAACCGGAAGTCGGTGCACTGCACTGTTGAGCATGCGCAGAAGAAAAGATCGCGCGTCGGCGAATGCGAGGTGTTTATGACTGCGACGTACTTTGGCTTTTATTCTCTTTTATTTCTCAACTTTTTTTTCGGGAAAGTTTTTCCCTGCTGTAATGAAGCACGGCGTATCGTTTCATGCTCCTTGAAAACACGTGGTCTCATCGCATTAGCGTAGCCAGTCGCTACGCGGTCTCAGTAGTCAGGCACTTCATCTTCATCTGACTGCCATTTCATCTTTTTCCTTCCCCATTCGTGCCACTTCCGCAATAGTAATTGGCGGAAGCCGCACGACGCCGCGAGGCTATACACCAGTTTTCTTCCTGTTCGTTGTTTCGCGCCGCGACCGCTGTGAGGAGCTTTGCTTTTGCGTTCGGACGAGCGAAGCGCGGGCCCAGGAGTGCAGGCCATAAAGTCATCGGTGTAAAAAATGTAAGAAAAAATTGCACGGTTACTGCGTCCGCTACTTCGTGATGAAGTTCAATCTGAGACGGGTCAAACCGACGCCGGGGGAACCATAAAGGAGGGTAAGAGAACGGCAACAGCTCGCGAAAATGTATCGTCGGCTTCGTAGCAGGTTTTTATTATCCCCTGCCACTGCACCACACGCGGAACTCAGAGCTCCAACGAATAAACGAGCGCCCAATTACGTCCGCGCAGTACCAGAAAAAAAAAAAAAAAGGGAATCGCGTAGTTATGGTTGAGCTTGAGATCTTAATCTGACATCGTACCTCGAACTCAAGTAAGAAATAAATTGATTCAGCTACAAAAAAATTACCGACGATTACGTTACTTCCTAATGCGAAATTTGAGCGCAGCAAATAAGCTGTTTCACCTTTTCGATAGATTGAGGCAAAGAAATCGAGCAACACATGTATGCGCTATCACAGAATTTTTTTTTTATTTTTCACACGTATTCCTTTAACAAAGACTCCACTAACAGTTCTTGACAGTCATGAAGGAAGCTTTGTGGTCGGAGAAATAGACTGATATATGTTCGACTTGGTACACCAATGCTTGATTCTCAAAGACGAGATCTATACAAGTGCCTCGCGAGGTTGTCACAGCCGTGGGACGCGTTACGAGCGAGAGGAACGGGATGTTCTCCCGCATAAGTGTTAGGAAATTGCTGTTTGTCTTTATGTCAACATTAAAGTCCCCCACTACTAACATCGGTGTGGATCGATGGACGGTTAGTGCGAGTTGCAGGAAGTGCACGACGTCTTTCGTGAGTGCGGTAGGGGCGAAGTAGGCAGCTACTACCAGCAAGCCGTTGGGCAACTTTGCGGCGCACAGTTCGCCAACTTCATGTGACGTGCCAAACATTTCGACTGGTATTGCAGAGAGACCTGTGCGCAAGTAGATAGCGACTCCCGCCGCTCTGTTGTGGTCTCTGCGAGCACCACAGCAGTATAGGAAATCTATGATTTCGAGAGGCTCTTCGGTATCCATCCAGGTTTCAGCAAAGCAAAGTACAGAGGAATGGCGCAGAATGTGATCGTGGTGTACGTCCTTGGCATGTGCGGCAAGGGAGCGTACGTTAAGAATGTGGTTGTGAATGATGAAGCAAGTGCTGCCAGCGAATGACGCGTCCATTGGCTGTCTGCGTGTGTTACTGATGTGTGGTTAACATGTTAAGCTTCGCCTGTAAGAGTGGAACGCGACAGCGTCTTGCAACGCTGCCAGGGAGTCCACAGAACGCCATCGCCAATTCGGCTGTACGCCTTGCTGGACGGTAAATTTATTTTTTGAGGAAAGGAAATGTATCTCTCTCGCATATCTGGGTGGACACCTGCACCTCGCCGTAAGGGAAAGGGGGAAGATGGGAGTGAACAAAGACGCCGTATTAGCTAGACGCGCATTTGTTCATTCCAAACCATTCAGCTGGCATTACGGAGTGGCTAGCGTGCTCGTATCGCACTCCGGAGACCCTGGTTCGATTCCCCAACTCGACCAATTTCGTTCTCGGTTTTATTGATTTATGCGGTCTAACTAGAAAGGTTAATTAGGCTATTTCATATTTATATTATTGTATTTCTATCCATCGTGTTCTGTCATTAACCTGTCAATTGTTGGAACTGTCTAGGATGTTCGACACAACGTATATGAAACGAGCAACGTCTTACTGAGTGGGGAAGTGCGTGGTGGTGGAGGGAACGCGGCTTCGTACTTATCTGTTTTTTTCAGCAGCGTCTCCTTCCGCGGACGCTGTTGTCGCTGCGGCGCGCGTCTTTCTTTTCTTTTCTTCTGACCTCTTCATTCTCCTCTATATTAATTAGGCTAATTGATTAATTAAGCAATTAACTAAACTCAGTCCAACTTAGTTGTAGCATCACTATACGATCCCTTTGATTGGTTGCATGGTTACTAGCCAAAGTACAATTGGCCCCATTTAAAATTCGCGCACTGTGACGTCACGAGCATTTCGACCAATTGAAAAGCGTGACATTGGGGGCGGAGCTGGTTACGAGGCCGACGCCGACGACGACGCGAAACCCAGGAACGGACGCCAAAGAGCTGCCCTCTAAAATACCGGCCGACACAACGAGACTATGAAACCTGCGCACATAACCGAATGTGGAACGCGATTTAGCCAGAATACTTCATATGCAGCTAAATGCTTTGCGTTTATTTCTTGTTTTAGACGTCGGTGGAGAAACGTGACTCCTTATGCGAAGAATTACTGCAATAATGATGAAAAAAAAAATCGAGGTGCACTCGCCTTTAGACAAAAGTGAGAAGGTGGCACAGATGCAGGACGGGAAAGGTAAAAATTAAATAGTACTAATACAGGCGTTTTGTAAGCATTGACCTTAACTTACCAGAGGAGAAGCTGTGACTATCACCGCCCAATGATTAAAACTAGGCATCTGTTCACTGTTACGACATCTGCCAATGCGACCATTCTTGCATTATCCATACATAACGACGCTGAATCCGCAGCTGCTACTAGCGGGAAGTTGCACCTGCAAACCTGGTGATCAATGGATGGTTCTTTGCTTTTGTCTTTACATCCTCGTGCATCTGCAAAGCGATGTTCTCTCGATTACTTGTCAATATCATTGCTAAGGCTGATGTGAACTACAATTCAAAGATTCAGTGCAAAAATAAATGTAATCAATGCAAACTGCTCCTCTGCCAGGCGGAGTGTTTTCAGAGCCGCCATGCCACGGAAGTCACAACGTCTACATGGTTTAGAAAACGAACTTGATAAACTTAAAATACAAAAAGGCATAGAGCACTGGCAATGGGGCAGCGAAGGCAAAGACGTAAGAAAACACGACTGTTCCTGCTACGCTGTCGTCTTCCTTCGTGTTTCTTTACGGCCTCAGTGATAGTGACTGCTCCGAGGATTTCATGATGTCTCCTGCGAGGCACGTAGCTGGAGAAGCGACACTCAGAGAAGTGGATAAAACGAAACAAAATAAAAGAAAAAACTCGGTGCGGTGTCTGCAGAGTGTGACATCGGTGTGTAAGGTCTTTAAGCTCTGGGAAAGAAAGTCCTTCGAGTCTTTATAGATTCAGTACCTTGCGCTTTCTTCTTTTTCTGTCCCGCTGCTCGAGAAGGAAAATAAACGAAAGATAAACGGAGAAGTTAGGAGTTGAGGACGGCATTAATAAAACGAGAACATAGAAACAATGGAACCCTCAAATGCAGCTGAAGGAAGGAAAGTTAGGAAAGCCCGAATGATCGAGGTATCGACTTTTGTATAAAGGCAGCGAGTTAGTCCCTATAGTGTGCTTTACTTTTGATAAGGTCATCATACTAATCACAAGCGACTCTTCTAAAAGCGTCGGTAGCTCAGTTCCCCAAAATCTCGCCGTAGCGCAAGAGACGCCGTTTGATCGAGCGTCCTTCAAAACGAGCACGGAAACTAATTTTTGAAAGCTGTTAGAGATGTCCCACTTATCCACTCGGCCGAGTCAGCTCAAAATAAAAAAGTTATTTTTCTATTAGAGCAAAGGGAACTGCTTCTGTTTAGATGGCAATCTAGAAAATCCGCAATCGATAAAGCAGGGCCGCGCGCACACTGCCCGGCAACGTAATGGCGGAAAGAGCTGTATATGCGCGAAAGCGCACGCTATGCGAGAATACATAGACCCGCACGCACCTCAAAATAAAATAAGATGTAAAAGAAGAGAAGAAGCATGTCATCGCGAAAGGGCACAATTTTTCTCTTCGGTAAAACTTCCGTCACCTGGAGAGCGCACACGTTTATCAAGCAGGAAAGCGAATGAGACAATCTTTTGTGCATGAATCTGTAAAGCAACAAGAACTAAATAAAATGTCCCTGATGTGAACCTATTTTCCCGTAAAGGAAGATGTAAAAGATTTCTGAGTAGGGCCAGGCTTAGACTCAGACAAACCTGCAAACGTCTGCCCATGTTTGTTTGTTTGTTTTCAGCTGAAGAAAAAAACGCACACACGCTGTCGTCAACATCAAATCAGGACACTGCCGGCCCGTAATACTCTACAGAAGGCCTGGCCGCTGGGCCGACATGTGGTGAGATCTGAACACATAATCGAGGCGCGCCGCGTAAACAGACCGACAGAGAGCTAAATGTGGACATATGCACTCTCAACGATTTCATGACAGTAGAGCCCGGAAAAGTTTGCTGGTGATCGTCTCGAGCTTTTAAAAATCTGGAGCACAGCAGCTTGGCCGAAAAATAAAATTCGGTTCTAAAAGCGAGCAAAGATGCTAGGCAACGGTTTAAAATCGGTCACAGGGACATCTTGCGCGTTACTATGGCTTCCACAAGACATGTGTGACGTGGTTTTTACTGCGTGAGCAGTAGCTGTGTCGTTTCGCAAAAACCCGGCGTCTGCGTGAGCTTTGTGCAGCCTCCGAGAAAAAGGGAGCAGTAAAATCCTGCCATATAGTAAAGCCTCGAGCGGGATTCGAATCCGCTGCTGCGCGAACAGATCACCTTCGCTTCGTGCTGCTCTAGACCACTGGGTTGCCGCCGCAGTTTTCACTCTCACCATCGTATCTATTACGCGCCTTTATGTACAGGAACGAGCTATATGCGGAGATTATTTGCAAAGTGGACAGCTCGTGACAGAGTTGGAGGAATTTAACAGAAAGCAGAACTAACACAGTTAAAAAGGTGGCAAGGAAACACAACACATTAACAACGGAAACCAATCCGGCGGAAAGTCCCTTTCATCGTTAGTAGCCGCTTGCACTGAATGTTAGACCGCGATCCCAGAGCAAACATCCTTACAGACTCCTGAAAAACATGCCAAAACAATCTCCAAGGCCCCATCGACGACCCCGGCTGTGTTCGACTCCTCAGGTAGAAAACTGAAACGGCACACACCCAAATGCTCTGGACCCCGCGGCACAAGTCGGTCATCGGCAACGAAGCAGCCCACAGACACGCTCGCGATCTTCTTCCCCCACCGCGCTCCCCACCGACCGAGTTCGCCGATGGAAGCGAACCCGAGCTCCCGACCCTCACCTAACCATAGCTAACCCAACTGCCATACCGTGAACTCACCATGAAGTACCGCGCAGACAGTCAAAAACACCCTCTTCACTCCATACACTTCTCCAGGCACGAAGAAAACACTCCTAAGAATATAAACAAACACACTCGTCCCCAACACACCCTTGGAGCAGTGTGAGGCCCCTCTGTCCGACTCTGACCCAGACCACCTCAAGTGGCTGATCCACCGGGCCACAAGGGCCGCCCCGGCCAACGGCTTCCTGAAATTGGGATCCGCCTGCTGAGTATGTCCAATACAACAATACGCAGACAAAGAAGTGTTTTCTTCTCCTCCTCTTCCACTGTGCTTTCGGTACCGTCGCCTTCATCATCTTTCATCCATACCCATAACATCTCGCAAAAAACGCGGTGGCGTACGTTTGAAGCCGTAACTTCAGCCACCGCAGGGCCCATGGCAAAGCGGAGAGGTAAAAAAAAAATGGGGGGCACGCTTAAGCTCCGCCGTAAGTGTATGATCCAATAGCGTAATGGGTTAATTCCCTTATCTGCAGAAGGTTATTTTCTAATTTACACTCATAGATCTTTGAGAGTGATCATACTAGTGATGCAAAACTATCGATAGTACTATCGATACTATCAATAGTTGAGTCATTATCGAACTATCGATGGTAAAAAAGAATGTCGATAGTTCTATCGATAGTTAGTACATTTGAAAGTAGTATCGATAGTACTATCCATAGTACTTTCGAAAGCTCTATTGATACTACTTGCTATATATAATACTATTGATTCTATAAAATCAACCACGCGTACCCACTTGGTACCCACGCGTACCCACTAAACTTGGTTTCCCGAGTGTGTGGTAAAGAGGTGATGGTATTAGTAACTGACAGGAATCGCCCGTTTTCGCGGCCTACGCGTCACCGAGCTCTGCACACGTTCCCTACGTAAAGTGGCAAGATAAAATGTTTGCGTGCGAATGTCCTATTTGCAAAGCATGTGTGCGAAAAGCATTTCTGCATCGGTTACGTCAGCAAGATGACGTCTGCAGTGCACGATATTGCCGTGTAAGCCAGCACAGCTTGTGCTGTTTGTTCTTTCATCGGATGCAGTTCTATGTATTTTTCCGAACTGCCCAGTGCACTTTAAAGAACCACAGCTGGTCAAAATTTACCCGGAGACCTCCACTACGGCATCCCTCACAGCTTGAGTCTCATTGGGACGTTAAGCCTCATGAGACCGTGAAACCAATCACGTATCGCAAATGTTTTGGTTATATCGTTGGCCAACAAATGCATAATATCAGTATTGTTACTATCAATTGTCTTTTCATCGAGAGTTTCACTATCGGTAGTATTGCTATCGATATCGGTACTATCGCTACTAATGCTATCGACACTAATGCTATAGACAGTAGAATCGATAGCATTACTATCGATAGTCTATCGATAGTAGCACTAGCGATAGTTTTTTTACACTATCGATAGTTTCAAAAAAACTATCGATACTATCGATAGTCAATTTTCCGATATTTTGCATCACTAGCTCCTACCCCTCTGGCACAGTGTTGCAGCGGTTAAGCGATGCGCCACTGCCCTGCGATTGTAGGTACTCCCAGCGGTGGGCCTTGTGCCACCCAGGTTGCTCTCCCCGAGCGACCAGTCATTAATTTAACTGCCAACTGCCACGGTGGGTAGTTTGATCACTGTCCGGTGGGCAAGCTGTTACGATGCCGCAAGGTCACGTGACCTGGGTGCCCCGCCTGCCTCCCAGGTTGCTCTCTGGGGACCACCTGCCAGAGCAATGCTCGTGATTTCTCGCTCACAAGGCCGAAGCCGACAACGCCGACAACGGGTTTTCTGGAGAACAGGGCCATTAACGCTGTCGAGTTAAAATAAATTCAGAAAAAGAAACGCAAAAAAAGGCAGCTCCGAAAAGCGAGCCAAGCACTTGCCGAACCTCCCGAATACGAGATGGATGGGTTAATCATTAAAGCACTAGGCCCCAACTGAGATGCTGTATTACAGCATCCACTCGAATATGTCTCGTCGCTCGTCGAGATCGCAAGATAGCAAGCGCCATGACATTCGCGTTAAAAACTCCTAACCACAAAAACGCGAATATTAAAACAATTTTAAATTCCAAACTTTGATATTGATTGATGTGATGAAAATATACAGGCGGAAGTGGGTTCGTCAACACAAACTGTCACGCAAAAGTAATCACAACACAAGCGCATACTCCGCAGCATCGATCGGAATGATCGCCAGCAATTTTTTTACACACACTGCAACACGTGCAACATAAAAAAAGCACTTATTTTCAGGCAGTCATCCACTGTTACTCATACAGCCCCTGGACAGCATTCTGCGCGCATCTTTTTCTAACACGTTTCTTTGGGATGGTTGGTGCAGCGTCTCCCGTATACAGCGCGCTCACAGACGTATTCTATTAACTTTAGTCGCCAGCGGTGATAAAGAGCAAAGGTTTAGGAAGAACGAAGTAGGTGTAAACCATGTACACCCTTAGTCACGCCACATGGCTTGCTTTCTACTTGTGTAGTGGGCAGCTCATAGCACCCTGCAAAGTCTGAATCTCTACAGAGCGAGGAGAACTCTCGTCCTGATTAGTAAGATCATGTGTTCTCTAGGGGTCTGATGTTCACGTGACGTCCCGCACGCCATTTTGAGGCACATCACGCAGCTTAAATAATGCAAGCCAGAGCAGGTGGCGATAAGCCAATTAAACACGAATGCGGCCTTTCATCGTGTTCCGTGCACTGCAAAATGGCCGCCACTGTGACGTCGGTATGTACTCTCCACCTGGCCAAAAAGCAAAACATATGACCTGAAGGCTGTTCACCAAAGCTGTATTTAATACATAGTTTAAGCTTTGTCAAAACTTCTGCTTGCTAAGACGGACGACCTCGGACTTATGCAGTCAATGTAGACTACTGGGCAGGTGAATAACTTAAAAGTAAAGTGAGAAACGACAAATAACTTTATTACTCCCACAAAAAAAAAAAATTATAAAGCAAGAAATAATAGATTGATATCTAGACAGAAGTAGACATCTAGCATCACCAAAGCAACACACAGTACACTCACCCCATCAGGTCGAAAGAAACTGGAGGGGACACTTAACCTACGTCTTAAGGGTATTACGCGATAGAGCAGGGCGCTAATTCCCATCTATGCAGAAGAGCATTCTATAATTTACAGTCATCGATGACTGGGAGTCCCCATACCCCTCCTGGCGCAGTGGTGCAGCAGTTAAGCGATGTGCCACTGCTCGGCGATGGCAGGTGCTCCCAGGGGAGGGCCTTGTGCGGGCGAGGTTGCTCTTCCCAAGCAACCAATCGCTAATTAACTGCCACCTGCCACGGTGGGCAGTTTGCTCACTATCCGCTGGGCAGGTTGTGATGACGGCACAAGGTCACGTGACCTGGGTGGCCCTTGCTCACAGGGGACCACCTGCCAGGGTAACGCTCGTGATTTTTCGTTCACAACGACGACACCGGATTTTCTGAACAACAGGGTATTTAACGCTGTCGCATTAAAAATTGACGGGAAATCAATGTGCCGATCCAAAGGAATGCGTGGCACAGCACGACACATCACACATATATTTACATCCACCTTTATCGACCACTTAGTCTTCTTTATACTTCTTTACACTTGCATGCTTCTACTTTACTCCTTGCATACTCGTGTACTTGACTCCCTGGCACACTTGGTCTTCTGACCTATGTCTGACTCCATTGTCCATCGACAGTGGGTTCTGGGGAAAGCTTACCGTGCACCTCTACGATCATGGCTTTGTGATCGGGCAAGTAGCTACTTACGTAGTCCTTTGTAGTTCATAGTTATGCAGTCCCCCGTCCTCCTTCTTCAGTATCCCGGGCAGATACACGTACCTGGCCACCCTTCATCGCTTGATGTGCAGGTGAATCGATAGGCCTTGATCCGCTCCTAGGCAAAGCATTCAGTCTTTCATCTGTGTCAGCTGAAACGGTGACAACCGGTCCTTTGATGCAATAGTGACTCTGGTCATACATCAGGCGGCATATCTGCAGAAAGGGTTCCCGTGGGGAAATCATCCTCTCGCTTCACTAGCATGCTTCTATTTGTTTTCCCTTCAAGAGTAGAATCTCCGAAGGCGTTGCAGCTCGGCTCAGTGGGCTCGCCACACGTCTTCAACGCCTTCTGCGCCCCTCGTTGAAGGTTTGGTTTAGTTTTGGTTTATTGGGGTTTAACGTCCCGAAGCAACTCAGGCTATGAGGGACGCCGTAGTGAAGGGCTCCGGAAGTTTCCACCACCTGGGGTTCTTTAACGCGCACTGACATCGCACAGTACACGGGCCTCTAGAATTTCGCCTCCATCGAAATTCAGCCGCCGCGGCCGGGATCGAACCCGCGTCTCTCGGGTCAGCAGCCGAACGCCGTAACCACTGAGCCACCACGGCGGGCCTCGTTGAAGGTCCCGCTTCCATGAGATCCACTCACAGGAGGCGTTTTCTCCCTATGGTCCTTGGAGGCGTCAGAGAACACCACTGACGGAAACTTCTTTACGACACGGGGGTTCTAATTCTTAGCATTAAAAGATGAGGGCGCTATTTGAGCGGTTGGTTGCAATTAAGAAGGCCTCTTGCAGACAACAGCGCACTGGTAACACGTTTTGGGAGCATTAGTACGCCAGATGCCTATTTCGAAATCAAAATCAGTGTAAAGAAACAAGTAGGTGGTTGCAAACATTGTCCCACCACAGAAGGTAAATGTGCTTTATCCTACAACGGCAGTCTACGCAGCCATTACAGCTGTTATTCTGAGAATCAAATGCGTTAAGCCCGGTCAATGTGAGTGGAAAATACACAGAGGGAAGTACGGCAGGCATGCAGGGAGACAACACATAGCGGCTGCATAACTGAAGTGCGAAAGGACTACTTTATGACGCGCAACCGACTCACCGAGTTTGTGTGGATCTTGACCTTGAACAGCCCGTGCAGAAATAAAACAAATACTGCCGCGACTGGGTTTTTTTGTCCCCTCGCCTCTTTCATGTCATTTCTACACCCTGCTTGCTATCCTTTTATTTCCGCTCCCCCAACTCAGGTGCTTCCCGTAGCGATGGCAGATGCCGGGGCTAGCAAAAACCTTTCCTTCCTTTTATTATTGTGTTATTAAAACCACCACTACTACTACCACTGGGTTTCGAACCCGCGGCGGCGAAAACAGATCAGCTTCACTGCCAATGCACGATGACACTATGCTATCGCTGCAGCCGATCACGCCTCGTGTTAAACTGGAACACACTCTCGCGCTGTGCTTTGCACATCGCCATCTTCGTCAACTTTCATTGGATGCACGATCAGATCAGATCAGATCAGATCAGATCAGATCAGATCAGATCAGATTAACTTGGATCAGAGCTTAACCTGAATCTAACATTGTCGCTAGATGTGCCGAAGACCCATCAGAGCAAAACGATGAGCCAAACAGGCTAAACAAATTCTTTCGGAAGTCTACCCGGTTTAGGTACGTCAAAACCCTACCACCTCTTTTTTTTATTTTCTCACTTGCTCAATTGTTGCCAACTGTGTTTCCTAGTAATATACGGCAGTCGTGTTTTGCGCGAGAAGATGCATTTCATGTGTTTATTCTATTTAACCAAAATTAAACAAAACGAAGGAACGAAACGAAAGAAATTCCGCAGAACTCGAAACAGAAATAAAACTCACGGTATGAGATCCACAGCGAGCAAAAAAAAAAGAAGAAAAGAAATATTCTATACTGCACAATTCCCTGAACGAATTGCTTTAGCGCCAAAAAACACAGCTATTCTCTGTGTTCGCAAAGAGAAAAACACCAAAAAAAAAAAGCCAATGCACATGACTAAAGCTAACTAGAGCCCGATGGTGTATGCCATCCCTATTTCCGCCAGATGAACGCAATGATAGCAAGTGCGCGACGAGCGTTTCGAAGGCGTTAGCCCTCATACCCTTTCATGGTGAAGGCGGACGAAAAATTTAAAAGCCGCCGAAAATCTTCGACCGGCAGTTTCCAGGTTCGGACAGAGTGATGTGGCACCACAGTAGACAAGACGACCTACCGTGTGCCCGACCAAGTCTGGCACAGAAAGCATTGCGCAATTAAAACCTGCTTTCAGTGACGATGTGAACAGCGAGTTTATTACCATTCATTCTCTTTGTACCGTGGGTAAATCGGGCAGCATTCTGAGATTCCTAGTTCTCTGCCATCAAATGTACTGACAATGCTACTGCGAACTCCCACACTGAAATAATGCATTTTCCCATTCTCCCCCATTTTTCCGGTCGTCCGGTTTCTCAGTATCGTCAAGCTGTTTTTAGTCATGCTTGTCACATCCATTTAACAAAACTATCCCCCGCAAGAATGCTTCCTGATAAACGTGCCTGCAATGCAGGCAAAGCACGCTTTACAGGCACCAAAAGTGACGGGTGTGTTTACACACGCGACGTGATCCGCGTGCGGCACAACAGTGACCACGTTGCCTTTGTGATTGCGAACTCTGAACAAGCCTTGCTGGTCAGCAGCCTAGCTCATGGTCAGGTTTAACGACGGCACTTCGCCTAATTACAGCGGCAGGCAGACGGTTAGGCGGTCTCAGCGGGGTAGCTCGACTCGAGAAGCATTCGGCGCACAGCACGTGTACGGCAACGTGTTGTCCCAGCCTTGAGGCTGACCAGAATGAGGTCGAGCTCCCAGCATATAAATCGCGAAGCCATGACCCGCAAAGAAATCCCTTTGTGCACGAAGGTGAGGAAGCGGAGGTATGGAAATGAGCTCACAACAGGCAGCCGGCCTCCCCTCAATCTCCCACTTCCTTTCTCGACAAAGAGATGCCGCGTTCGCATTCCGTATTATGACAGGGCTTGAATAATGACTAAAAATATCGGCACGTAAAACCGAACAATGCGACATTCGAGTTTTTGGAGGCATATATAGCGATAAATTTGAAGAAATTAAAAAGAAGTACTATTGTGAACATGTTTGTGCGATGTTGCAGCGAATAACAGCCAGCACAGCTTGCACCATCTATGAATATTGTCACGTGGTTGTGATGGGAAGCAAGAAGACAGCTGAAGGCTTTCGAAGGAAGCTTTTTGATGGGTAAACCGGAAGTAGTCTGCGTTGAAGATACATTTCGAGCAGCCTGCATTTGTCGTTACACTTATACATACCGTCTAAAATACGCGGCCACTTTTTCTACAGAAAGGAAGAGGTCGCAAAATAAAAAGCTGTCCTTCGTCCCGAGACGAGCTGTGGTGCTCTTTCTTCTTTTCATGTGGCCGCAGGGGTACGGGCACTGAATCTTAGCGGCACCCCCTACCCCTCTGCATTACAGAGCCGTTAGGCGCAGACGTGCAGCCTGTCCTGTTCTTGCGTTTAAACAGCAATGTGTAGCAACGTGAAAATGCAAGCGAGGCATACTGCCCTCCCCGCCCCGCTCTTCTGTCCCTGGGCGAATAAGAACACAAGCATCTCCCCTGAAAAATTTTCAAGAACAGAGGGACGCCAATGCGTTTGGAGGTGTTGTGTCACTCCCTTCCAGGACGAGGGTTGCCTGAAACGACCGCGCAACCTCAACTCTGGTTTCAATTTTCTATTTTTACACATACAAATTGAAGCTATATCAAGCGGTCGTTTATAATGCGCATAGTGTGTGCCGAACATCAACTTTCCAGCACTGCCTTCATGCAGCTATCACTGGAGCCAGTCAAAAAATATTAAATAAATAAACAAACATTACATATATTCACGATTGAGCAGACAAGCGCAGGGACATGAGGGGATCATTATGACATATAATTATATATGAGTTTGCGGTTGAATCCACCTGTACGTATCCCATTGTTTTCCTATTTTTGTTTGATGTGCTAAGTGTTTATTTCGCTTTCTTTGGCATTGTATTTCGCCTCCAGCTTGGGCGTAACATGTGAATTTCTGGCGCGAATTTTTGCTGTGTTTAATTAGCTATTTTGTGTTGGAAGCCGTGCATGTGCAGCCTTTCGTTTCCCTTTTACGTGGTGTCCTAAATATTGAGTTTCCATTTTTTCATGTTGTATTTCCCCTCCTCCTTGGGCCTACCAAGGCTGGAAGCATTGTATAAATAAATAAAAATAAAAAAATAAACTGAAGGAAGTCAACAGGCACTGAATTTAAGGAAAATGCAGGGCAATGTGTTTCTGTTTAATAATTTGCGGCCCTGGTCAATGGAGAATTTATAGTTTTATTTAACGGAAAAGTAGTTGATGACAAAGCTGAACAAAAAACAACCACAAGTTGCCAGTGAGATCCGAACCCACGACCTCCGTACGTCGCGTACTGTGCTCTGCCAACAAAGCTATGGCGGCGACTGTCCAACCTTCTACTTTCGAGTGCATTCCTGTTTCCTGTAACCTAACATTTAGAACGTTCAAATATACTCTCGGATATACTTTCTCAAGGGGCAAAAAGAAAGTGCAGTAGTTATGCACAAGAAATTGGATTCCCACAACCATAAAACTTCCCTAGGGTTCTTTAATTTCGAATGCGATCTAGACAGCAGAGTACGTGCAAGCACGACTTTCCTTTGAATAAATAAGAGAAACCGGCATTCGAGACCGAGAGAGCGAACATAATGACAAAAACTAGCAGCGGGATAACGTCTGCAAAGATGCATATATTGCCGCCGATGAAAAACTTGCAGGCACGAAGAAGTCGTGTCACAACGGGACAGACATTTTCTTGTCAACTAGACTGCACGACTTCGCGTGCTAAGGGTAAGATACTTATCGAGAATAACGGACACCAACTCACTTTCAATTTGGACGCTAGAAAACGGCTTACATTGAAAAAAAAAAGAAGCGCGGAAATTTACGATTCAAGAGTGCAACAACACCGTTATTTCTCGTAAACACGCGCTGTCGCGTAGCCCAGAAAACGAGGAAATAAATTCCTCTTAAGGTTGTGCGATGCGACGGGAGAAGTTTGGGTAGTAAGGTTTTCGAAACAGAAAGTGTTCTGAGAGCGGTAACATTTAGGACACGCCGGCTGCACATAGATAAAGCGTACGAAATTTATGAGCGCCACTGCAAAAGTCCGCCGCGCAATGAAAATTAAGCGACATACAATTCCACATTCAGACATAGCGTTCAAGCGGAAAATGAAAACGCAGTGGCACCTTTTAGGAGCGTCTCGCTCTCACGCGTGCGTCAGCCCACGACGCGGAATGCGACCATCGGAGCGCAGGGACCAGCTTTCTGTTTCGTGAGTGCGTAGCTGTGGCGCAGTAGCTTTAGAAGGCTCCCATCATGTCATCGAAGCTCAGGCCCAAACTCTGCGCAGGCACTGGTGGAGCTCCGTACGATGCAGGCCAGAATTATGGCACTCGTTCCTTTCCAAGCTCGTTCGTACAGTGTGATCAGGGCGCTGTATAGGTGCCTAAAGGCCACAGGTATAAAAAAACAACAACTAAATAAAGTCGCACCAGCAACGTGTTGTAACGTGTTGTAAAAGTAGACCCTCTACAGGTTTCAATCAAATAATGAATCCCCCAAAATAAAACCAACCCAACAAAAAAAGACCTAAATAATTAACGCGCGCATTTTCACCTTCGACAAAAGGCAATCTTAAGACTTTCTCTTCGCCGACTTGCGTTCCACAACAATGGGTAAGACATGAGAAGAAACAGCAGTTTAATTGACCTTTCGGCAGCGTGCGTGCGTGTGTGTGCGCGTGTGCGCGTGCGCGCGTGCGCGTGTGTGCGTGTGTGCGTGTGTGTGTGTGTGTGTGTGTGTGTGTGCGTGTGTGTGTGTGTGCGTGCGTGCGTGCGCGCGAAGGGTGTGTGTGTGTGTGTGTGTGTGTGTGCGTGCGTGTGTGTGTGTGTGTGTGTGTGTGTGTGTGTGTGTGTGTGTGTGTGTGTGTGTGTGTGTGTGTGTGTGTGTGTGTGTGTGTGTGTGTGTGTGTGTGTGTGTGTGTGTGTGTGTGTGTGTGTGTGTTTGGGGGGGGGGGCGGTAGAAAAGTCTTTCTGGGGCTTGGTTAGCGATATCCATAGCAATAGCTCAGACTTCAGAAGAGAGAGTTTAATTGAAATTTCGGCCTCATGACCGTCAGACGAAGGCCTGCCCGTAGCCGAAAGGTCAGTTAAACTGTGTCTTCTCACGCCTGACCTATTATATATAACGCGCGCATTTTCACCTTCGACAAAAGGCAGTCTTAAGACTTAAGGTCCACACACAATGCGGACCTGGCCCATTGCCTCTTCTATTGCCCGGCTGCTCAGCAGTCGGGTTCCTTCCCCCCACCCTCTCTATCCATCACCACCTGGCTCGACTGGCTTGGCGCTGAAGGGGAAGAAGAACAGCGGCTTCTGGTCGCCCAGGCGGTCGAAATGCTCGGCCTGTAAATTATGGTCGATTAAAAGTCTTTTACTACTACTACTACTACTTTATTTATTTATTTCAAGATACCCCTAAAGGCCCTCTTCACGAGGGTATGACATAGGGGGTGGTAAAAATTTCAACTTGAGTACATAGAAAGAACATTAACATGAGTAACAGGGCAAAAAAAAGAAGCAAGAAAAGGGCAATAACTGGTAGTCAGCAAGAATCGAAATGTGGCGGAACAACAGGACACAAAATAAACAAAATAAAAAAGAAGAAAAGAAAACACAAAGATAAAAACGACGGAATAAACAGAACGAAAAGCAAAACTCGAACACATTGCGGTGAGCAGAACTATATATATATATATATATATATATATATATATATATATTTAGCCTGAGTCGCTTTGGGACGTTAAGCCCCAATAAACCAAACCATAATAATACTTACAGTATATATATATATATATATATATATATATATATATATATATATATATATATATATATACTGTAAGTATTATTATGGTTTGGTTTATTGGGGCTTAACGTCCCAAAGCGACTCAGGCTATGAGGGACGCCGTAGTGAAGGGTTCCGGAAATTTCAACCACCTGGGATTTTTTAACGTGCACTGATACCGCACAGTACACGGGCCTCTAGAAAATTTCACCTCCATCGAAATTCGGCCGCCGCGGCAGGGATCGCACCCGTGTCTTTTGGGCCAGCAGCCGAGCGCCGTAACCACTGAGCCACCGCGGCGAAGCTGTATTATTATGTATTATGTATGTGTGTACATACGTACAGTCTTTGTCAAAAGTAACCAGGCTGCATGGTTTGCTTCTCATGCGTATAGTAGAGCCCTCACGGCTTCCTTAAAGATCAAAGAGTTCTTTGAAGGTGAGAACAGGGGTTCTCCTTACCATACACAGATTTAGAGCTTGAGGGCTGGCATAATAGCTTTACTATACGACAGAGAAGCAAACCATGCAGCCTGGTTACTTTTGACAAAGACTGTACATGCATGCTTGCAGCATACATACATACATACATACATGCACACATACATACATACATACATACATACATACATACATACATACATACATACATACATACATACGTACAGCCTTTGTCAAAAGTAACCAGGCTGCATGGTTTGCTTCTCATTCGTAGAACAGAGCCCTCACGGCTTCCCTAAAGGTCAAAAACTTTTTTGAAGGTGAGAACAGGGGTTCTTCTTACAATACAGAGATTTATAGCTTGAGGGCTGGCATAATAGCTTTAATATAAGACTGAGAAGAAAAACGTGCAGCCTGGTTACTTTTGACAAAGACTGTAGGTACGTACATACGTATGTACGATGTACGTAAGATGTACGATGTACGATGTACGTACGTATGTACGATGATGTAAGATGTATGTACGTACGTACGTACGTACATTGTATGTATGTATGTATGTATGTATGTATGTATGTATGTATGTATGTATGTATGTATGTATGTATGTATGTATGTATGTGCGTGTGCGTGTGTGCATGTATGTACGTACGTACGTACATGCGTACATACACACACACACATACACATACACGCACACGCACACGCGCACGCACACGCACACGACATACATACATACTTACATACATACATACATACATACATACATACATACATACATACATACATACATACATACATACATACATACATACATACATACATACATACATACATACATACATACATACATACATACATACATACATACATACATACATACATATACACACACATACATACATACACACACGTCCATACATACATACATACATACATACATACATACATGCATGCATGCATGCATGCATGCATACATGCATACATGCATACATACATACATACATGCATACATGCATACATGCATACATACATACATACATACATACATACATACATACATACATACATACATACATACATACATACATACATACATACATACATACATACATACATACATGAGGGCTATATATACACACACAGGGCATTTCATGTAAGATTTTAGACAATTTTTAAAACTAGGCTATTTGAATTAGAACAGTGCTTTTCCGGCGTTGCATTGTCGGCGGTGTAGTACATCTCAATACAACTAAGACGTGCTAAATAGCAGGCTGTTTAACTAATAATGAATAGTTAACTTTTTAACCATTAGCGTTAGGCTTCGTAATTATTGACAGGAGTGTAGCCTACCGTAAGTAATAGCGATATCATTCTTAGAATTTCGAAAATGCGGTTACCGTCGGCGCTGTGGCCCGGCAAATTTGGCTATTTCGACGAGTTCGTGCAATGGAGATGTTGCTTAGCCTGCAATCATCTCGAAAGCGCATGTATTTTTTGGCGCTATGCACCGAAAATTTGTTGGCACACAGCGCTGAGGGTTACCGCGCTTTCGAAATTCTAAAAACTGCTATGGATATTACTTACGATGGGCTAAACGCCTCTCAAATTAAGAAGCCTAACAGTATTAGTTAAAAAGTGAACTATTCAATATTAGTTAAATAGCCTGATAGTTAGCCCGTATTTGCTGTAATCTGATGTCCTACACCGCTAACGACGTTATGCCGAAAAAAGCGTTCTTCTAACAAAAATACCCCATTTTCAAAAATTGAGTGAAATCTCAGCTGACACACCCTGAGTATATATAAACTAGCTCTGTTTCAGAGCAAGTACGACTTTTGCTTTGTAAGCCCACAGTGAGTTCTTAACGTTGTCCCGTTTGCTAACCGCGAAAGCCGGCTACTTTGCTGCTGTGCTTATAAATGGACTTCGAGTAAAAAGAGTAGGGGGGAAAAAACGACCACAAAAAGCTGCGTTGTGTGTGCGCTTTTCCGTGCCTCGGCTACTATATGTCCTCGTTGTCGAGCTGTGCTTGCCGAAGTTAGAACGAAAGCTTTTCAACTGGTACCAATACCTACAGAAAGGCGTTCACACAAAATAGCTGCACAACGCCAAATGAAAATCTAATGACGGTGTTTCAAAAAATTCATATAGCCCTGAAGTTTTCTTTTTTCTTTCGTATGGGATAAAAGCGAGAGCAAGAGATGCGATATTGAAACAATGAATTCTTTTCCGGCGCAGGCACCTGGTCTGAGTTAGCAGTGTCTGGAGGATTGACACTGAGCAAAGATAATCCCAGTGTAACGCAAGCGAGCGTCCGCTGTTTCCGTTGCCTAGGACTGCTTTTCACCTGCTCGCTTCGAGCCCAGAAAAGCTTTAAGCAGATACTGTTGTCTTTCCGCAATCTGCGCCATAATGACGCGTCCGTTATAATCCTATAAGTGTTTTTGTTTTCAGTAAATAAACGGCATTAATTAACCTTAATTATTTCAGTTACAGTACAACGTGAAGAACACGAAAGCATATACTCCTCATGTCACAAACTTCCTTAGCTTCCCCCTTCCATAATGCATCACTCTGCACATTTCTACCCAGGTCCCTACACCACGATGTTCGTACATAGTGTGATTTCGGTATGTAGAATGCAATTTCTTTATTTCCGTACACTTCAATATTTGAGAATTATTCTACAGTCAGAGAAGATGTAGTTCGCTCTTCCAATGCACCTAAGAAACTGCAAAACAATTAAGTGGGCACTTCTCAAGCCACCAGCGCAGAAATTCATGCCGGCGATAGAGTTTTACGAAAGGTTGCTTTTATGGATTCATGGGGTTTAACGTCCCAAGAACTCCGGCTAAGAGGGATGTTGTAGTTAAGGGCTTCGAATAATTTCGACCCCCTCAGGTTCATTGATGCGCACTGACGTCGCACAGTTCACGGGCCTTTAGCATTTTGCCTCCATCGAATTGCGATCGCCGCGGCTGGGATCCAACCCGTGTCTTTCGGGTCAGCAGCCGAGCACCATAACCACTGAGCCACCACGGCGGCTTGTTGTATGAAAGGAATCGCCGAAAAAATGCGGGGTCACAATCGTGCACAGAACGCGCAGTCTGCGATTTTCGCTCGAAGTGATCTTTCAAATAAGCATTGCGGCTTGACTACTGTTAGCAGAAGCAATACTTCACGTGACGAGGCGAGCTGAAGTTTTAAGGCTGAAGTTTCGTAATTCACGCCTGTCCGCATTTTCTCGCAGTTTCTGACTCCGCAATACATGCGGAGCGGCCACATCCTCGGAGGCTATCACATAGGCCGCTGCAGGGGCGCTGAAATAGAACCGCACAGCTAGGTTTCCGCCTTTCTTGAGCAGCTTCAAACGATTTGCTTCTATTCGCAGCATAGAACTACCCCGCTCCCAACCCCATGCAGCGGCAATGGCCGCAATGCAAACTTTAAATGTACAGTAATTAGAAATAAAGATTGTATATAAGTGCATTTTAAGTAGTAATCTTAATAACGTTTCATAGTGACAGTTTTTCTAATTTTCCAGTTAGAGGTTTTTAAGTGATATTTAAAACTAATGCTTGAAATTTATTAATAATTAATATTTAAATTTAATTTAACTGCATCTAATACACCCCAAATGTCGCAAATTCTACGCCTCGAGTGACCGAAAGAAAGAACAGAGAATCAATATTTCACGGTCGTTCGCAAGGGCCGTCGAAATGCGTGTTCTCTCGGCGCACTCCTCCGTACTCCGACAAGCTCGGCGCTCACCGGGGCGCGTAGCGATCAGCCGGGCCCATCTGCGGCGGGCGGCTCCTCGAATTACGAGGGAAACTGAATCCACCGAAGCGGCACACAGATATACGCCCCCCCCCACTTCACCCTCTTCATTTTCAAGCTCCGGCTGCTCAGCCGTCTCGAGGCTTCCTGCCTGGCAATAGCTGGTCGCCGGCATCACGTTCATGCGGGCGGAAAATAAAGGCTTCTCCGGGCGACGCGCCACCCTGCCTCCGCTCGCCTTAATGCGCAGCCCATGGACCAGTCAGCGCAGCCTCCGGGACACCGGCTGATGCCTGCGCGTCGGAGCCGGCCTCGACATCTGGCACCTCGAGACGAACGGGAAACGAGTCACCCGTGTCGTGCACTCGGCGCGCTTGCACGCCAGCCCCTTCCGTCTCCCTGCCAGCTGCGGTTTTGCGCTGGCATGCCGTCTATGCCCACAGCACTCCGCAGACGCTGTCGCGCAGCTAATTGGCGGCCCCCATCCTTGAAGAAAAACTGCAATTTTTCCCGAGCACAGGAATTTAATTAATGGACATAGAACGTCTCAGTGTTAAATGCTTACGCCCAAATTGAAAAATTGAGGAGCTCATTAAAAAAAACATAATAAGATGTTTCCCTGATTACAGATAATATAACGGTGTAACAAAGATTGAGCAATAACAGAGTACTACGGGTATAATAATGTCGACATTGTTTCTTTCGCTACCTCGTATGATCCCTCTGGAGATGAAAAAGAAGAAGATGAGAACGGCGGAAAGCGCGACAAACGCAAAACAGAGGTTCGATCCCATCTTCAACCACAAGGCGGTGGAACTTTGGTAGGTCCCTGCTTTTCTTAGGCTACCAATGGCAGTATAATGAGCGGTGACCACGGCCGACATCGTCAAACAGCTTAAACGTTTTCATTTATCAATCTTGCTCTTGGACTGCGGCAAATGGCAGTCGGGAGGACGCGGAGAGTTATCAGGAACTCGGGAAAGGTGGAACATGGTTCATCAATCTGAAACACTACGCCTTCTTTGTCCATTCAACTTCACCTTTGAAACTAGGCGGCCCTCGAGAACGCGTCAAAGCCAAAAAAGTAATAAACAATGCCAACGCACGTGATTTCAAGGTATAAAGGTCAGGACACGTTTTAACACGATAATTCCTAAGGGAGTCCTCAATCGTTCGTTTCAAGTCTTTATACTCGGCCGTTCCTCGCTTCTGAAATAATTGAGCCTCGCTTCGCACAGGCTCAATTTTCGTCGGCCAGCGGCTGTACACTGAGAAAGTTCATGTTCTCGGAGTTTTATTCTCCGCCATAAATAAAGAAGGTGAAGCAAAAAAAGCTACCCAGAAAAATAAAAGCTTGAGGGGGGGGGGGGAGTAATTCAGGCCGTCGGGCACACGAAGAAAACAGAGCCATTAAAATCAAACGGCGCAATCCCTCGAGCCGTCGTCGTCCCGTTCCGCGCGCGATTTCTCTCTCCGTCGGGAAACAAACGCGCACAAAGGGAGTCGTAGGAGAAAAAGAGACGGCGACAAGCGTGGGCTGGTGATGTGCACACAATGCGAGCGAGAAAGACTCGGCCCGCGAGCGCGTTGTTGACGTTCACCGCTTTCCCGCTGTCACCATCCCTTCGGGCGGCGGCGAACAACGCCGCGGGAGCTGATGGCCAAAGAATAGCGCGCTCGCTGGTCGGCACGGCCCAAGGAAGGAGGCGGGGGGGGGGGGGGGGGAGACGCTCCTCCAGGTGCCGGCCGCAGCCTACGCTTGCAACTCGGCGGCCGGCGCAGCCGTCGCGGCGACAGTTGCGCGCTCTCCCATCGGAGGCTGGCCGAAGGCGCGGCCGCATCAATATTCGCCGTCGACGTCCAGAAATGGGCGTGCGACGATGCCGCCCCTCAAAAAGGGCCAGCCACAAAGGCACCGGTGACACCCGTTACCCCGGCCGCGACACGCGAACGAGCAGGGACGGCGCACATGCGCGCGCCGGGCGCCGGAGGCACGCTTCTGCTTCCAGTCCACGCCCGACGAAACGTCGGACGGAGGGAGTCCACAGAGGGACGCTGTCAGTTACGATCACGACGACGCTGGACTGATCGTCTGCGCTATCACTTCGCCCAAATCGCAATGAATGGGGTAGCATGATGTAGGAACTCGAACGACAGTTAGGTCAAACAGCGAGCTCATTCGGGGTGAAAAACGCGAAAGAATAAGGAGCGACCAATTATTCCAATTATAGCCCCCGCGCAGGGATGCCGGTCATACGTGTAGGTATGAAAAATGGCCCGACCCCATTGTTTTTCTGGACCGCCAGAAGCTTAATCGCAAGTTACTCTTTGCTTTTGCATCAGCCGCTAGTTATGTCTGAGAACGTTGCCTATTTTTTTTTTTTTTTTTGTAGGGTAGCAAACCGATTATTATTTCGGTTAACCTCCCTGCCTTTCCTCTTCTATATCCTCCTCCTCCTCCTTGCCTATTTTTGCCTAAGGACAAAACCCAGTGTTTCACCAGCCAGCGGACGCGCGTGCACACTCTGTGCAGAGGCCGATTTCAAACTGTCCAGCAGACTCGATATACACTGAACAAGCCATCAGCCCAATGTGCTAATTTGTAAGCAATTGATGGTAAACGCTTCTATCAATAGTGCGTGTCAAAGGCTCCTGTCAATGTGGTTCTTTCCCGGTATGCTTGCCCGGCAGCAAAAGACGCCTGTACTGCTGAGGAAACTGCAGTTGAAAACCTTCCCGCCACTCGACTCGTGAGGTCCGCGTTGAAGAGGACTGCGTGATTTAAAGTAGAAAGTTGGGCCAGTTAGTGTTTGATAAATAGCTGAGGTATGGTTGCGAGCGCGAAAAAAACACAGGAGACAGCGACAAAGAACAGGAAATGTCGCTGTGTCCCGCTCATGGTCCCACCTCTTCGTTCTCGCTGCCCTATATGCGCCTTTTCGCGTTCCAGAATCGGGCGGCTCGCTTCATCGGTTCCAAATATGATAGACGGGTTAGCGTTAGTGCCATTAAGTCATCCATTAGCCTTGACTCATTAGCTCATCGAAGGAAGATTTCGCCGCTGTGCCTATTGCATAATCTATATTATAATCGCCTTGGCCTGAGAACTTTCCTTTTAGTACCACCTGTACGAACATCACGACGTATTTTCAGTTCTACGAGCATGCAGCGCATAACTGGTTGAGACGAACGCATTTAATAAGTCGTTCTTACCCTTGGCCATTGAAGAATGGAACTCGATTCCTGAAGCATTAGTCCATGAACGTGACAACTCTAAATTAAGGCAGCTAATATCAGCTCACTTTGCCAAATAATCTCATTATCAGTAAACATTTCCTGCTCGACTGATATATCAAACGCGAATTTATCTTTGTAGCTCTTCCCTAAGCCCATGTATATGTCATATTTTCTGCTTTGCCGTGCACGTTTTTTTTTCTCTTTCTTTGTAAGAATTGTGCATATAAAACTAAACTTCTTTTGAATATCTTGTAAACATATGCGGAAATGAATCGCATGAGCACTCTTTTCGTCTTTTTTTCGTATTGTCCTTTCATTACCCACGGTTCCATAGAAATGTATAATGTCACCTTGCCTCTCTGCTCTTTATTTTGGTGTATAATTAGATGACCACGTGCATAGTTTACTCGTCACCCTCATATGTAATGCCCAACCCAGGGCCCTTAAGTGACAAAAAATGATGATGATGATAACCATGTCGCGACTCCGTTTAGAAGCGAAATACACTGTTACATATCCTCAGGCATCTGTGCCCAAAAACTGCGTCGATGCACCGCAGTTTACTTGACAAATCTGTCGGTGATAGCGACGTCAGTACTCTATTTGTTGGCTTTTTCTAGCTTATAAAAGCTCCGTTTTCAGTGGAAGCAGCCTTTTTGTCGTTAGAGTACAGTAATCGTTCGATACAGGCGAATTTCAATTTGTCATCCGTGTCCCTTTAAGTACTCCGCCATCATTCACCGCGAACTTCGCGCGTCTTTTCTTTCCAGAAGAACTGAGTTCCCTATAAACAGAGCATCTGAAGAAAATAAAAACCCGCTGTAACCTGACTAAACGCGCTCAGCCCGCCACCGGTGTTTATCGATCTCTAGACATGCAAAAAAAAAAAAAAAAAAACCTGGCGGTCTTCTTAAAGAAGAGCCCGACGTACTCAGCCCTGTTTGTCTGGGGTTACAAAACTGGCTAAAACAAGACAGCCGCGAAGGCAAAGCTACCTTCTGGTCCAACTACGTAGCAGAAAACTTGCGCTCTCCGTTTTTACCATCGCGTGCTCGGCAGGAAATACTCAATTACGTTCAAGCACAGGAGACACAGAGGCATCCCTTCCAGGCAGCGGCGTATTGAAGCTGTCGCCTTCGCAGCCGGCTCCATAAACACAGCGTTTATAAAAGAGAGCCTTCTATCAGAAAGTGCTCCAATTTCGAGCTTTTTCTAATTAGTCCGATAAATTACACGACCACCGAGGTTTTGGCATGCGTACGGGGCCCGGGCTCCCGCGCAATAGCAGCAGGAAACTTAAACGCGGGAGAAAAACAGGCCTTCAAATAAAGTCGATTGAGGCGCACGCCCAATAACCCTGGAGCCACTCAAACGATAAAGAGAACACAAAAAGACGCGGAAAAAGAGCCCGCATGCGGGAAGGACGTCACAGCCGCCGCTTCGCCTGATCTCTGTTTCGCAGGATGCGTCAAAAGAGGGCTGCTGGTTCAGGCTGTCCGGACCGACAGCGATGCCAGCGCACTCGAGCTCAAAACCACACGGCTAATGCCAAGGTGTACGCGGCGCGCGCGTTTCGTCAGTTGAGTACAGCCCAGCCACAGCGCTCGAATACTGGCGGGCAGAAAAACTGAGGTACCGCCGTAGGACTTGCATGACCATATCGTATTCCCTTAGTCCGTTCAATTGACAACCAGCTGGGCGCGATAAAAGCCACGCAGCCGTCTAATGTTAGCAGTCGGAAGCATTCCGGTCGGCGATGATCTTGCCGCCGAGGACGTCGTCCTCTTTCGTTTGCACCAAAGTGCCTTGCGCAATAATCCCCCCCCCCCCCTCCTCTTTGCGTCTGCTCGCCTCTACTTGCGTAGCCCACCATAACAGCTGTGCGCTGGAAGGTTCACTCACCGCCAGCCACCTTATGCAATGGAAAGGCGATCCAAAGCTCCTGCGCGTTCGATCGCAAGAAGCAGCATTGAGTGGCGATCGCCGGTACCCAGTCGTAGAAAGATAAACCCACTCTCAGGCGGCTGTAGTGTTCGTGGCAGCGCCAAAAATATCCAACGCGCAATGTCTCTTGCACTTCTGCTTCCACTAGAGCCAGACTACGCCAAGTGAGGAAAAACGCACATGCTTTAAGCGATGCCCTTAGGAGGGCCATGAAGGCGAAAACTGTCCGGCTGCGTTGGCGGTGTCCGCGTCTGTGTGAAGCCTCAACCTGCAGGTGGTGTTTAGGGGGATTCCCCTCTCCCCGCCTTCCGCCGCCCCCCCCCCCCCCTCTTGTAGGGAAAAGGAGGGAGAAGCCGGACGCAGAATGATTCAGCCAAACTGAAAACGACTAAGAAAATAAATGACACGGACAACAGCAGGCCTACGTGCAGTATAGACAGCCTTCCGGAGAACTACGTATCTGAGCTAAAATGAGGCTTGCGGGAGCTATTTCTTCTCGCCTTGGTCAGGAAGAGCAACCTGGGACTCATAAGCCCTATCGGTGACGTGTTTCAAGCAGCCGCCAGCCGGTGCAGTGGCGCATCACTTAACCACTGCGCCGGTAGTGGTACGAGGACTCGCCGCGACTTATCAGTGTGACACATTTTGGTTGTTGCGTAGTCTGAATTGGAATAGAATCAGAATTGCAATAGCATTAGAACTTGAATAGACTGGTGTGAAAGAAGAATGCTATCACAATTCCTCCGGATCAATCCAACTGATCCCCCCTAAGCGTTTTTCTATTTTAGTTCCATCCAGTTGTATTGTAATTTTCTACTTAATATAAAATATTTACTTTCGATTCGTTATAAACTGGCGCTGGTGTGCAAGACTGTTCACCATAGATTGAAAAAAATTGTTATTTTACTGTGCATGACTTCCTAAGCCGGGGTTTAATTTTTTGTTGCCATTGTATTGACAACATGGCGCTGGCTCTTTCCTGCCACAGACGTAGACAGAAAACGCACGAATTTAACAAGATACAAAGATATACGTGAGTAAAAACAAAGAAAGATTAAAGAACGGTAGCCTAAAGGGCAAGATGAAAGAGCACCAGGAAGACTACCAGAAAGACTAGGCACACACACACACACCCTCTCTCTCTAGCTCCAATTTTCGAAAGAACAAACTCCTTTAAACAGAGTTTTTTCCCCAGAACAATAAATGAGTGGAATTCCTCACCTTTGCATACTTTCGCAGCAAGCGACATTATCAAGGAATTAGAGCGTCAATTCCTGTGTTGCTAATTGTAATTCACTAGTTATGAATATTTTTGCCTCTGTTTTCTTTATGTCGTATGCTTGCTATGTGCGAACTTCAATTTTGTCACAGATGCCCCTCCTGCCTGGATCATGTATATGTATAGTCTACAGTATCTGCAAATAAATAAATAAATAAATAAATAAACAAACACATGGAGACGAGGAATCTAGAGAAGCAGCTGTTTCAAATAACTGTAATCTAAGCAGTCCGCATCGTCGTGTAAACAGTGTTCAACGCCCATTGTGCAGATTCTAGACATATTACATAGTACAGGAGAAAATGCACAACTCTTTGCAGTCATACCGCCCACGATGTGACAGGGAAGGGAACCTAACGGAGGCTAACAACGCTGCTTACCTGAGGGTTGATTGCTCACAGCGCAGCCGAAGGCGCGTATCAGCGCCACGCCATCAAATCTGCCATTTGATTTACTGCAACGACTTTCAAAAATATCCGATGCAAACGGCATGCCATTCCCTTGGACAGCTGACAGAAACAGAATAGAATAGAATAGAATAGAATAGAATAGAATAGAATAGAATAGAATAGAATAGAATAGAATATACTTATTTAACATCATGGCGATGTTGGGTGCACCGGCAAAAAGCCAGTGGCAAGGCTTGACGAGGCCGGCGCACCCTACAGAAGCTTGGCAGTGATACACTTGTTCACGTTAACAAATGCATCCGCTATCTTCGGCATCCGTTCTGTAAGCTAAGTAGGCAACGAAGCTGCCGGAATACGTATAAATAAAAAGAAGACAAGGTAAGTGGCTCCATGTTCAGGGTGGACAAGAATTGAAGCAAACAGCAACAATCTCGCATGGCCAATCGGCAAGCTCTCTGCTTACCTCCGCTGCGTTAGATTGCTTTCTGACGCACCACTGAAAATTCCACAACTGGTCGGTGATGAGGGTATAACAAGGTCTGGCACCGCAAATGCTGCACGTGCTGCGCAGAACGCGCACCACCATGTTCACTGGCAGCGCAGAGACGAGTCCGAAATTATGAGAGACGCAAACTGAAGAAACAGCAAGACTTCAGGATAGCTGGTCTGGAGCCCCTAGAAGGCACTGGCCTACCATACGCCTTCATAGACGGAGGCGAGCTAACATTACCCTTGTCTCCGAGATATCCCGCTTTCACAGCATTCGTTGCATTTACACAAATCAGGAACTCATACCCAATTACATTTGAAATCCTCAGACATCCTTGTCGGGTGCTATTTGATTCCTATCAACATCATTCTTCCGACAGAGATTGCATATTTGCACAAAGAAGCAAGGACCATATCTCTGGGCCTCTTAGAAACCGGAGTGGTACAGACATAGTAGCACGAATACACCAACATGTGCATAGCTTTTACCAACTCACAATAAGCTGGGTTGCTCCTCGTGGACGCAATAACGACTTCCGAACGAAGGACAGAACAAGCGCTGGCGCCAGTGGAGCTTCACGTCATGCAATCGCTATTGCATGTGACGTCATCGCTGCACGATACATACTATAATGTCTCGTGTTTTCGCGCGGCGTGTCTTCGCCGTGAAGAAAACACACAGCGTAAGTGAATTCCATGTCCAGGCACTCTTCTGTTTTTACAAAAAGATTGTCCCATGTGAAAAAGGAACAGCAATTTCTGGCCACGACACCTACGAACACATTCTGCACGACGCGCTACATCCCCAAATGTGTACCGTGCAGCCTGTTTCTGCCACCGCACGGCAGTAAGAACACGTCGAGCTTTTCTGAAATGCGTGGGAAGACGCGCGGCGTCGGCTAATGCACGCATCTACTCTAGTGCGGGCACGCGTTATTTTTGCTGAGTAAAAGCCAGAAAAAGAAAAAAAAACTGAAGCAAGGGGGCAGTCTTGCTTTCACCGCCCTAACAGCATATTCAATGATCCGTGTCGAAAAAAAGGACGAAGAGAGAAAGCACGAACTGCAGGCACAAAGTATTGTGTATAGGGTTTAAGAGAATCGGAAAGAGAAAAAGGACAGCAATCTATAGGGCAGTCAAAATACAAGCTCCTGTACTTGCCCGCCATTTGACTTTCCTCGGCTCTCTCCTACACTATATTGTTTTGCACTGAAGTGGCCCCTAGAGGCAAGAAAGGAAAAAAAAAAGTTAAGAACAGGCATCGTTAAGTCTCATCGCACCAATGAACCCTTGATTTCATGCGCGACAGTCTTGTATTACAGTTAGTACATGCCATTCCACACATGGCACGCTAAAATCATCATTTCACTTAATGGGATGATGAACAATCCCTTCTTGTTTCTTGTTTTCCTGTAATTTATCCACCTCAGCAACGCTGCGCCACTGAGAATGCAATAAAGCATGCCCGCATATGCCAGGCATTCCAGGCATAATGTACGCTGAGAACGACGACTCCTCATTAGCGATCGTTAGCCTAGAGGGGAAAAAACGATTACTTCAATCTGATCCTATTACATGCAGTTTTGTTTCTCGACATACGGAAAGCGTTGACTTTAGACTGATTGCTTCCTCGTTCTTTCTGCCCCCACTGCAGCAGCCGCAGCAGCGGCAGCTGGTTTATATGGCTCTGAAGAGCATACAGCAACGCGTACAACGTATGGCAAGGGGAACAGCGGTGTGGATTATGGTGCGCATTACATGCCACAGCCACTCTAATTCTTCGGCAAAGTTTCATCACAATAATTATTATTTTATTCTTGACTTCCCATGTGACTGGGGTTCTTTGTAACGCACTAAAATTATCACTCTCCAACCTAAACATAGACAATAAATTAATAAGTGTTAGTACTCAACACTTCATTCGCGAGGGTGGAGTGATGGGGATAGTTGGCGGCCACCTGACATCATGGGAGCGCGAAAAAAGGACACGTACAAAGGGTCGACTACACGGACGACAGCTAGTTCCAATTAATCAATTTTTTCGCTGAAACCAATATGCTACTAATGCACATTACTCAAGGTTACAACATGGCTGCGCTAATCGCAATGCACAAAGAAAAAGAACACATAACGATATTTACAAAAAGAAAGCTAAAAAATTCCAGATATACGAAAGAACGCCAGTTATTTTCTGATAATGAGATGGAGGGTGACCTGTTGCATATTTTCTCCAGTTGTCTATTTTTTTTTCTCTTTCAGAAATTACAGGCCTGTGCTGGCCACTTCTTTCGATTTAAAACACTTTAAATTGGGACGCAGCGGTACTGTCTGCAGTTGGTTCCCAAGAAATCACAGCTCGATGTCCTCATATCACTGTTGCCCTCACGCAGCAGGCCACAGACGAGTAGACCGGTATTTTACTACGTGCTGCTTCCCATAGGGGAGCGGAAAGCAGTAAAGCACGCACTTTGAGCACTCGTTACGTGAAGTTATGTATTTTTTTATCGCATCAGCGCTTCAGTACAGTGCCTGAACAGCAGGCGTAGCGCCTGAAATTTATGGACAGCAGAAAATGCAAACCCCATCGGAGCTTTTCCACTAATCTCCCACAAGTTGTGCGACAGAGAGATCATATGGGATCCCAACCCTTTTCTTATCACTGACTGACCGAGAGGTAGTTTCACTCTGCGATTAACTCTGCTACTCTGTAAAACTGAGATATGTCAAGAGTTCTTGCTCCGTGGCTACACAAACAGCGCGCAACGTTTCAAAGGCAAGAAGCGTGCACTAACAGAGGGTTGCGTTCAAAGAATAAATCCGACAAAAGTAACACTCGTCCGCGTCTAGCCCCTTTCGTCCCCTCTCCCTTTTTATTTTATTGTGTTCCCGCCATGCCAACTTCCAGCACACTTCTTTTCTTCAATTTAAAGAACAAGAACTTGAACTGTGGAGCTGCTCTTAGATTACGAAGTGGTGAGTTGCTGTATGATGATCCAGTATTCCGCACCACCCCAACTACACTAGTGCAAAGCCACGCACACGCACATGCTAAGTTATTTATTTGCTTGCTGGCCTATTGCATTCATGTTATCACGGGTATAATCGACTTCGATCGCGAATGCAGAGTGCGCCATGCTCAAAGATTCACGACGACTACGGCTCCCTTCCTCGAAGAAAAGGAAAACTTTTTTTTTTCCTTGCTTCGAGACGAAAACAGTGCAATCGGCACTCGACACCGTCTTTGTGCTCGTACCACTCAGCCGAGCATCCGTTCTGTCGGCGTTACACCCACTGAGTCGTTCCCTTTGGATGGCTTTGTTCCCTTCGACGAGGGAAGACGCTTTTAGTGGCCGTGTCGGCACGCTACGTGCTCCGGTGTCTCCCGCAAACACAAGCGCGTTCAGATGTGCGAGACGCACGTCCTGGGATCCAGGACTAGTGCCGACACGTTACGAAACCTCGCTGGGTACCCGAGCGACGAGTCTTTATGCGCTCCCCGCGTCACCGACCAAGAATCCAATAACAGATCTCGGCACATGAGCGTTATGAAACTGAGTACGAACCTGGGACCGACGGCGCTCGCGAGAGTTCGAGCCACAGATGTGCAACAGGAACTCATCAAGCATCCACTCTTGGTTTGTTCGGCGCACAGCCAGGGAGGGGTTCATAAGCAAGCAGGAGTTCACCGCGAGAAAGATCAACACGCCGGGAAAACACCAGCCGCGCTCACTGTATAATTTTTATTTCCTTTTTGGTTGCCCCAACCTAACAAATGTATTCGCTCGTAACGTGAAACACATGAGCGATACGCGCTGCTAAGGAGAGACAGCCAGACACCAATTACTACTTCTGCGGGGTCTGGTCAAAGTGAAAAATAACATGGCCCGTTATAAGATCAAAATACATCGCTCAGGTTCACTCTTTGAATAGGATGCACAAAGGAGTCGAACAGAATGTTGCTGCAGGCACCCCAAATAACAAACGCGCTGCCAAAGCGAAACTGTCTGAAAGAAACAAATAAATAACGGAACCGCGGTGATTCGGGCTTTATACGGCGGCCGATAAAAAGGGCGAAAAGTTCCTGCACAAAGATGGGAGATAAATGGCTCAGCTCCAGTTGCAGCTTAAAGTATTTGGGCACCACCAGCAGGCGAGAGCGAAGAATAAGAGCACCACGAGGTTCAACAGCTCGGCAACGGAGAGAGCTAAGGTAATTTTCTTGTTTCCTTCACGCGTGGGCATACGCTGCTACTTTCAATGAAAACAGCGCACAGACACGACGTACGAAGAAAATGACAATTCAAAATGAAGAAAACGAGAAAAGCCCCTTCAGATGCCACGTTTTCAGAAAACCGAGAGCAAAAATAAAATATAACAACCAGAAAACTTGCTAATGATCTAATATAACGACTTCCGAACTGGACTGCCGCCCAGAAAATTGGATTGTTACCGGTCACATGAAAAGACGCGAACAACACAACAACAAAAGCCAAGGGCTGGTTCACTTCTGGAGAGCTTATACTTTTAAATAGGTGGTGGCAAAGGATGCCAGAATGGTGTTCCGTTAGCTTCACAGCCCTGAGCAGCGATCCACAAAATAAAGAATAGCCGTACGAGCAATGCAGAATCCCGCGGCCAGCATCGTGCAGCATCTTTTATTGAATACACTCCCAAGATACGCGGGGCTTCGTGCGCGGCACGTGGAGTCTCCTGTTCCCAGCGCAGGAGCACACCCTTGATAGTCACGCACGGAACAAGTCCAACACGACTGCTAGTATGTCTAATCGCTCACAACCCCTTTCTTTGTTTTTCCGTTTGCCATACAAACTAAAACGAATGTCTGAAAAAAATAACAGTTAAACACGATCAGAACACAAACACATAACACAACAGAACACATAACACAAACAGAAAAAAATAAAACAGCAATACTTGCGTACGAGTTGAGCCTCCGCACTGCAGGAGGAGCCCTTCGGATCCGGGCACCAGGAAACAGGAGTACTGACTGGGCCATCTTATTCGACAAGAACATTATTTTGCACCGCAGCGGTGGCCTAGTGGTTTGAGTATCCGCCTCGCATGTGGGAGGTACAAGGTTCGATCGCCAATGTCGCCAGGTATCCACCAGTGATACAATGGGTACAAACTTTCCCTTGAACTGGTGCTCGGCCTCCCAGGGGTGAAATGCTTGGGAAATAAATCTGCGACCCCAGCTTGTGTAGCGAACATGCCTTGTACCATAGCGCTCTTTGGCCAAAGTTGCCCTTGTGTCAAAAAAATCTAACATCATCTACATTATTTCGCACTCTCGCACCTCGGCTCGATGAAGAACAAATCCAGCAGATGAAACCAACGCAAACTCGTGAAGCCCGGAAAACAGCGCGAAAGGAATGTTTGCGTCAATGCAGCTGCCTGCGGAAGAACGCGGTCAGGCACGGTGATGGAAAACCTCCACATGTTCTGATAAGAAAGTTTGTACGCGTTGCAAATGAAATCCGAGAAAGCGCGCGCGACATGGACATGACATAACTTTGTGACACCCAGGCTAGCTATCCTTGTATTCGTGTGCCCTGTGAATCCTCGTGATGTCAACCGTACGAACTCTTGGTGGGTGGGGGCGGTGTTTATGCACAGGCGGGGTTTGCCTTACTGTGGGCAATTACTTCGCCTGAGACACTTCGTTGGGATGTGTATCTACCACTGTCCCATAAAGTCAGTGTCCTCTAAAAGCTTCAATGCTGCTGCCACTGTTCACCACTCAGTTCGTGAGACCAGAGAGCACACGGTGCTCGAGACGTCATCCAACTGAACGTTCGTCCTTCTCAAGTTGCACAGGGGCGTCTCGCGCTCGTCACAAAAATGCGGGCACACCAGAAGGGCACACATAGGCGTGGTGGCACAATATGGACCTTGTGCAAACATACTGGCGTGCAGGTGGAGCAGCTAGTGGTGCCCCGCCTCTGCACCTCCCTCGTGTTACACGAGACTTGTCACGCAAGAGAAACTGCTATCTTGTATCGTCTACGAACTCCTGTCCGTGTACGCACATATGTGCTCAGATCAACTGTGGCCGGAATGTCCTAGTCCTTCCTTCTTTAATCTCGGCGGCTTAGTGCGGTACTCGCGCATTTCGTAAGAGGGCGCAACTATGGCAGCCGCCACATTTTGCTGCCAACTCAGCCACTAATTCTATCCCTCCATGTGAGCTCAGCTTGTGCAAGACATCAAAGTTTGGATGCGGCAGGTAAAGAAAACCTTTGGAGCGTTTTTCACTCTTGCCTTTTGGGCAGCGGCTTTCTTTTCTCTCCTCCGCCCCATCTGCCCTCTACCTCTCTGCTACGCCTGCGTCAAACTTCCTTCCCCCTTTCCGCTAACTTTGGTCGGATTATATAGCCTTTTAGTCCTCGAACGACATAAAAATTAACTTTCAATCTTCAATGCTAGGAAAGCGGAATAACTATAAAACTCTTGAGAACGCCTGAGGAAGATGCTAATGACGACAAAAAAACGTACCTGCACCATGGGACGAGTCACAAAAATGTACAAGCGGTTCTTAGCGCACACGCACGCATGGAGGAAAACGCGCAGGCAAAAAACCAGCCGTACTCCATGCTGGCCACGTGTAGCACTGAGGGAGCGAAATAGTGGCCCGGCAGTCAGGGCTCCGGGAGATGGTGCAGCTCTCTTCTAAATCCCGTAATCAATCCACATGAAAATGGAAACGGATTTTGTCGACAACGGCCAGTCGTGCTCGCAAGAAGGATTAGATGAGCGGGACCACCAGAACGGCACAAATGTCAGCGCGGCCGCGAAACCGTCTCTTATGTTCCATTTTCTTTGTTCTCGCTCGTTTCAACTCACGCGATTCTTCCCTCTTATTCCGCGTGCACCTAATGATGCAGCTTTCGCTTGTCACGTAATAAAGCTCAGGGTTTACTTGAGACCGCGTACTGATCGCCGAAACTTTTTTTCTTTTGCCCGTCGCCGCAAAAGAGCGATGTGAGAGATTTACCCTGATCGATTTACTCATCAATTATATCGAGCCACCGCCTGAAAACCTTTGTGTACTCAGCAAAGTTCACACCCTCTGAGCGCTTCCGATGTTCTGAGTTCTCTGAAGTTTTAGCCGATGAACAGTCAAACAGCGTTCAGCGGTTCGCGAAGCCTGATGAACGCTCCCTTTCGATCCAGCCTGTGGTGGAAATTTTTTCCCAGCTGAAAAATGTGCACAGGCCTTCGTTGCTTCAAAAAGAAAAATATTAAAAGAGGCGAGGTGCGAGCGGTCAAAGCACACGATTGTTTGATTGAAAGTTTGCGTCAAACACGAACTAAAGGAACACCAAAAACGGCTTTCCACAGAACGTTCTAGCCAGCATGTTATGAAATTAGGAAACTTGCAGCTAGTCAGGCAATTATAAAAAAAATCAATTCATGTCAGGATTACTGCCAAACCGTACTTATGTAGATAACAAGCGTTCCAGTGACAAAGAAGCCTAATGAACATTTATAATGTCCGTTTTTCTTCATTCGCTGAAGAATTACGGCTATTTGCGAAATCCGGACACGCTAGTGACATAGCGCATGTCGATCAAGTTGGAACAAAAAATAAAAATAAAACAGGCTCAAAAAGAGAAAATATGACGCAACCAGGGAAGACATCAGGAGCATGGCCCATTCATAAAGTAAGCTACTCAATTTGCTCGGCAAGAGCACTTCTTTCTCCATTCATTGGTGCCGCCTTACAAAACACAGCACGGTAATAGGACCGCGCTTCAGCCCTCTTCAATACTTCAATTTTTTTTTAAGTCAATTCGGTCACTATTGCATAGATGCCACAGACGCATCAACAAAACATGAGGCCTTTAGCCGCAATGGTTACTCAATGTGCTTATGCAAAAACGATAAAGATAATGCATGAGTGACAGAGTAACGTGTAAATGCAGGCTAACAATAATTCAAAAATATAGGTCATACGAATTACAGACTGCAGAAACAACAGCGGAACGCCACCAGAAGCTAAAGGAGCAAGTGTACAAAAACGATGATCACACCAATAATCCGGACAAACATGCCAAATTCAAATTCATGAGATCAATCGAGAGCAAATACGCCAGTCAAAAAAAAAAAAGAGAGACATGTTCCAACATTGGCCCAAACGGACAAACTTAACCAAAGTTAAGAACCTGCAAGAATGCTTTCGCGTCTCGGGTGAATATTGAGTTGTTCTTGGGGATCACTGGGACACTAGAGAATTTCAGCATGGCTGCACACTAACTACGCTAACCACGGTAACTACGACTATACGGCAAATGCGGCTGGGCAAGTATCGCAACAATAGCAACATCAACGCATTACGGTATTGGCTGAATTAGCAGCACCTCTAATAATTTTAAATCAAAGCGCCAGCGTACACAGTCGACCTTTTAGAGTATATATTGCGAATGACGGGTAAGTTAAAATGACTTTCTGAAAAAAAAAAAAATTCTTGTCTAACGGTACAGCCAGGGGAAAGCTGGCGGACCATTATTGTTTATTAAATTACCGACCAAGTGTGCTGTTTCATAATCTTGAACCACAGAGAAAAACATAATTATTAGCGCCCATTCGAAAAAGCCTAGGAACCGCTGCCGCACAAAAGCATAATTTTGTCCCCGTTGGGTGGGCGAGATACGAAAAATATGCCATGTTACAGCAGCTCAGCGTGATTTTTTTTTTTTTTTAATCGGCGAAAAACTATCCTGCCACCACATGGAAGTAACGATATGCGAAGGTTTAGCGCACGCTTCAATAGCGCGAGCTATGATGGAAAACCGCAGTTCCAGAGGCGGACTAATTTAGGCCCACAGGCTGGCTTTAACATGTATGCAAATGTTTCAGCGCAGGACCACACCCCCATTCCGCAGCTATCAAAGCGCGGCCGTCGAAGCGCGAAACTGAGCTTGCCGCTATCGCAGCTGCAGTACCGGAAACCGTAACGAGAAAACGGCACGCCTGCCCAACAGCTCAAAATGGGTCCAAAACGTGAAATTCGCCTGCAGCACGGTGGATGGGTGGACGGATGTAAGATAGGAGCGTCCCCTATGAATTAGAAGAACGTCAATTTGGGCTAGATGGTGCATTATTTGAGACAGAAATGGTAATAGCGCTACAGCAAGACGTACACAAGAAAGACTGACACAGGACAAGCGCTTGTCCTGTGTCAGTCTTTTATGTGTACGTCTTGCTGTAGCGCTATTACCATTTCTGTCCCCTATGAAACCGGGAGTTGTCACTCATGTTCGGCTTTCTTTTTCTTCCTTATATTTCTTGAAGCGACCCGCCAAACGCAACGACGTTATCTACAAAAGCGCCATTTCTGTTTCAGTGCAATTTGTAATCCTGAAGCTGCGGCCTTATGTCACCACGCTACTTTTGAGTCCCCAATCTTCGAAAAGCTTTTTGTTAACTTCTACCGCAGATTCGTTCACTTTACCTTCGTTATTCCTAGGGCATCAGGGAGAGCGAGTCAGCCTGCATCAACATCCGGATGGATACTGAGCATACATTCTAGCATAAGACGTACAATTGTTTCTAGAGATAAACCACACGCTGCATACCTGTCATCTTCTTGGTTAAATTTCTTTTTGTACCTTCCCGTTCTGAGACACCCTGATCTAGCTTCAAAGAGTAAGCCACCGGCTAGTGAGTTATCACAGAATGATTCCTTCCTGATCTGCTTTTTCAAATTTCTGTATAGAGCTACGGACTGCTTCTGTTCCGTTGAATTAATGAGGTTTTTACCTTCTGCGATTTCTACCTCTCGTTTAAAGCTCTTCATTACACCGTCCTTGTTTCCACCAAACGGACTGGTTAGTTTCCATGTCGTTTTCCGCCATTGTGAGTCAACGCTCTTTCTGTATAAGTATTTAAATACCTTAGCTGCCCACCTGTTATCGTCCAATTCCCTCAGGCATTATTCGTATAATGTTTTATTCTGAGCTTCTCGCGTTTCGAACGGTGCCCAGCCCATGTCCCCCTGTACTTCCTCATTTACAGTTTTGCCGTGGGCACACAGTGTTAATCTTCCAACAGCTCTCTGATTTATTTCTAGTCCCGACTAAACTGCCCTTCGGCACAGAACCGCATTCCTAACTGCATTCTGCATTTTATGCACCATGGACGGCTAGACAGACTACATTTTTTTTTTAATACTGCAGCCCATTCAATGCACATATTTCATTTGGGTGTCCTCGCGTTAGGAAAGGAATATTTGTTCCACCGCTGGTTACAAGAATGATTTCATGTCTGAAAAGAACTACCTAACCGCATATTGTGGACAACCGCGCGGCTTGAAGTTACAATACCATTAGCACACAATAAGTTGGGATGAAACGATGTACACTCTAAGAAAAAAAACCGGCCCAGGGGGGAGTAAAGACAACTTTAGTCCTCAAAACGGCTCGTTAGTCCCTAAATTTTCACACGACACTCTTCTTGCCACAAATGCGCGCCGTGCGCAAACTAAACGCACTAACTGCCGAGAAAGAGACTAACGGGGGGCGAATCGCAGCATAGCAGCACGCGGAAATCGCGCGAGAAGACCCCGACTGCAATAGTACTCTATTTTTGAAGCGCAGGGCGTGGTCTAAGGCCAGTGAGAGCACCGCCGGTGCCTGTGACGAAGCGGATGGACTGTTTTGCGTGAGAAAAAGGCTTCGTGCAACCGAAACGGCTGGCAGCTGTGCAAGAGCATAAACAAATACTACGAACTTCAATACGTGTCAAATGTGAGTTGTAAAGGTTAGGGTTGAGCAAGTACACGTAGTTTCCTATCGCTGCCGTTGTTTACGAGCCTTTGGTTACGAGCTGTGCCGCAGAAAATCCGGCATCGCCGGCGCCGTTGACCGTGAGCGAAAAATCCCCAAAAATTGCCCGAGAAGCAACCTAGGAGGCAGGTGGGCCGCCTAGATCACGTGACCTTGTGGCGTCACCCCAACCTGCCCACCGGAATTTGTGAGCAAACTGGGCGCCGTGGCAGGTGGCAGTTAAATGAATGATTGGTCGCGAGAGGTTGCTCGGGAAGAGCAGCCTGGGTCGCACAAGCGCCACCAGAGGCAGCACCTGCCATCGCAGGGCAGTGTCGCATCACTTGCCCGCTGCACCACTGTGCCAGGAGGGGTATGGCGATTCCCATGGATCTATCATTGTAAAGTAAGGAAAGACCAATTCTGCATGCATGGGCATTAACCCATTAGCTATCGCGTCATACCCTTAAGGCGGAGCTTAAGTGTTCCCTCCCATTTTTTTTTTTTATCTGAGGGGACCTGGTCGAAGAAAAATAGCGCGCTGCCTACACCGCGAGCCAAGCGACGACGCAGACGGTATGGAATGCTTTCCACGGCATCAATCATGACTGCTGACACAAATGAGTCAACTGTGTGGCAGAGCTGTCTCAGCCCCAAGGAACACGGTAACGTAAGAGTCCGTGAGCACCAATCGATGCAAGTTCCTGTCGCGTGGTAACCACGCAGTCACTCGGAGACCCCGAGCGCGGGTCGATTGGCGGAACTCGCCCCGAAGACTGTGGACGGCCTCCTTTGTGGCAGCCCAGAGCAAACAACACGGTAGAGAGCGCTTTCGCCGTCGAGACGAGAAGCCGCAGGGGGAGCAAGGGACAAGGTAGCGAGAAGGCCATGGGAAACAGCTTTGATGGCTCCTGTAACATGGTCCACCACAGCCTGTGAAAAGAGGGTGCCAGAGACGGGACGCCGAAATGAACCTTTGGCCGGTGGACCCCATTTCGCGCACAATGAAGCTTCAGAGAAACAGCACCCAAAATAGCGTTCTCGAGCAGGTATTTCTACCTGTACACACCTAGACAAGAACTCACTTGTGTTCCATCCTCATTTTACCCCCCCCCCCCCCGTCACTCCATCGCGGATGAAAAATAAAGAAATAATTAGGCAATCATTTTGGCTATCTATGCAGATGAGGCGCATTTCGGTCAGCTTTCCTTCTCAGGAATAGCAGTTCAGAGTTAGCGCCTGTGTTTATTCTTACTCCTATTTTTTCTTCCGTTTCATTTTCTTTTCCTTTACCAGCAGCCCCCGGAGCGGCTCCTCCCTCGCTTTATTGAAGCCATCCGTTAGAGCAGAGGTGAATTTGACCAAGCAAAGTTTTTGCTACTGCTGCTTAATGACGAGTTGCTCCCAACCTGAGAACTTGAGGACTTTCGGCGTTTACTTCCAACATCATGGCGGCAGTAATTGTCCAACGGCTCAGATGGCCCAAAAACGAACGAACAAAAGCACTATTCCAACTGGCGCTTGCTCGAGGAGCGAATATATGTGCTCTCTACCGGCCAGTTGTCAAGCGGCATCTTTCGGCCATGCAAGTAGAAATTCTCAGCTTATTTCCTCGTCTCTTGTCGCAAGAAGCAGACTCTACACAGAGGCCGCTCCCTGAAACACTGCATCTAGCTATGAATAGCCTAATACTTAAGCGTAGCAATAGTTTTTAAGTACAACTAATACAAGAACACAAGCGACTGTCTAGCCTAAGGTGCGAGTTGAGAACCACGAGAAATTGCCATACATATCCTGCGCTAGTCAACTGGGAACTCAGAATGCAAAAAGATGCCGCTAGAAACCTTCTTTGCGCAACGAAGTTAAACAATCAAAATGCATTTACAAATTCTTCTACCGGTACTTATTCGGAGCACGCAGCACTTTAAAAAAGAGCTGCCGCTCTCCTCGGATGCGATAGTTCTTCTCCATTGCAGACAATCAGCTCATCAGTCGGAAAAACAAACTCGTTAGTGAACGTATACGATCAAGAACTGCGCAGCGCTATCTCAAAAGCATTGAAGTTTTAGTCACTGCAGGGCTGCCGCAGCGGGCTCCGAGCCGTGAGCACAAATTTCCCCACCGTTGCGCTCGACAGCGCGAATCTAACGGGTCGCTAGTGCTCTGTTTGCAGTTAGCGGTCTATAGTCGCAAACACCGTGGTTCTGTGCGTTCACTGGCGCGATGAAAAAGTGCTCGAATTAACAGCCCAGCGCTTAAGGCGGCAGTGCCGCGCAAGCTGCGGATAAAATCGTTTAGGTGACAGGCTTCTCCGGGAAACGCCTGGGGCACACGCTGCGGAACGGCACGGCTGCTGCACGCGGGCCTGTACAATACACAAGCAAACCTTTCCAAAGGGCGGATCTCTGGCGCGCAAGGTTTTCTGATGTCTGTTGCCGGGAAACGGGAAAAGCCGGAGAGGAGGAGGAAATATTTTAGGCCTTATGTCGAAGCGCATAGAAATGGGCAGTACGCTCGAGAGAAAAAAAAAATGGAATCGCTACCGGAAAACACAGAAACTCCAATGTCTTTACGAGAAGACTAGATTACAACAGCGCTCTCTTTTCTTGAGCTGCACCGGTTCGTTTGAGGAGCTTCTTTAATGAAATCCGTAAGCCGGCTCCCGGTTCAATCTTCCGTGAAACTTACGCTCGATGAACTCGTTAACGGTCAGACTTCAAGCGGATCGCTACCACTGCAATCGACATCCAGAGAGCTTGTAGTCGACGTCGATGAAATAATCTCTCTGCAGAAATGGACACTGAAAAGAGGATTACGCCACCAATAAAAGATCGCTGCTTCGTTTCGCTGTAAACGTTGGGGAAATAATAACTCTGCTGATTATTACACTGTGCTAAAGCTCATCGGCATCTTTGCTCAACTTTACTGAACTTAACTGTCTCAGCGAATTATTATTCGCATTTGTGACAAATTAATAAAGAGCCTGTTTTCGATTATGTCAGCGTGTAACAAAGAATTAAATCCTCAGATAATGGAAATACGTATGTTTAGGCAGAAGTATATTATACTACCATGCCTAATAAACGTTGTTATATCCTTGACTAATTAAGAATACTGGCCAGGAATCTAGGAACGCCTGGACCGTAGCCAACACACATAACTATTTTTAGCCATCTAGTCTTTTTTTTTTCTTTGGAGGGGGGGGGGGGGGGGGGGGGGGTCTGCTTTCGCTTTCTGTGTGCTGCCATGATGAAGAACTAGACGCTGTTCTCAGCGCGAAAATATCAGAATTTTAAGCGCTGCGCCGTTCATAAATTTTGAACTTTTACTAAACCAGTCTTCTGTGCTATTTTACTTTCTCCGCTGCCCTCAGCAATCGTCCACTTCATTAAATGACCTTCGTTATGTTCCATCATGCGTAATTTCCACTTGTCTTTTTCATCAAAGTTTTCTTCGCTTCTCGCGTCTTTTGTACAAGAGCTGTGAAGATTACTTTAAAGATCATTTAACTGAGTACTTTCGCACTTATATTTATCAATAACCTTTCGTTCATTTCTGCCCTTTCAAACGACTCAGTTACCGTCGTTTCATATTGCGAAACCGATAACGAAATCTCATTTTACGCAGCAGAACAAAAAAATGGCAAAACTCCTATACTTTTAGTAGTACTAAACCCAGGGCAAAGACGTCACAGAACTTGCAACAGCACCCCCCCCCCCCAATTGCCCCCCCCCCCCCCCAGGCGCGCGCGTGTACGCACGCACGCACGCACACACACGCACACACACACATACATGCACACACCTCGGCGTTCTCCTAAACCCAAAACCCACGAACGTGGATTGGCCCATGCCCAGTGTTTTCACTTGGCAAACAGATCACATTCATTGGTCAGAGGTGACGAATGATGAATCTGCGACGGTATTCCTTTAACGCTTATGCCTACAAGAAAAGTAAAAATGAAGGAACGCATTGATTATCACGGCCAGTAGTTTTGGGCACTGACGTTTCTCCTTGAGCGGCGCGACGCATTGCTGTCAGCATTTACCTTACACCCCATGCCCAGTGTATTCAGATATTTCACTGCAGGGCGTTTACAAGAAAACACTACCACAAAATCCAGGAAGCAGGCTTTATACAGCCATCAATAAAAACGTCGTACAGTTAGAATACCACGTATTGAGTCACTCAGCCGCGGGTCACCGTTTAGGATTGTCGGATCCTCGGTTCGAGAGTTTTTTTTTTTTTTAACGCAAGAAAAAATACGCAACTGAAGGGGCCACCGAAATCCATTCTCGCTTCCTCTCGCTCTGCTCGGAGCTACTCCACCACTCGCATGCACGCCAGTGGTGCACGAAGACGCACCAATGAACGGCAACGTATTTCTGGCTCTCGCCGGCTCCAACTAGCCCAGCAAGTCGTCGATCGCCCTTCCGGGCGGGGATCAGGGTGCCTGCAGCAGGGCGTCCCGCATCAATGCTTACCCCGTCCAGATGCGCCCGAGAGCGAAGCACACCACGTGCAATTTGCGCGCAGCTTCTCGTTTCACTCGACGTACGCGAAGCGTGAGCAGAAGTTGCACTATCCTCATGAAATGTACAGCCTTTCTCATAAATATGCAGCCCAACTGGTTTGATTCTGAGCCTGCGATGCGGCGCGCTTACATTGTCAAACTATCTCACAGGTGAGGGGAACTCTTGTACTAATCCCTCCGAAGCTTCCGGAGGGTAAGAGCGGTAGAGGCGGTTTACAAACCTTTTGGGCTGCATACACTCTAAGAAAAAAAAAAACGGCCCAGGGGGGAGTAAAGACAACTTTAGTCCTCAAAACGGCTTGTTAGTCCCTAAATTTGCACACGGCACTCTTCTTGCCACAAATGCGTGCCGTGCGCAAACTCAACGGACTAACTGCCGAGAAAGAGACTAACGGGGGGCGAATCGCAGTACAGCAGCACGCGAAAATCGCGCGAGAAGACCTCGACTGCAATAGTACCCGATTTTTGGAGCGCAAGACGGCGCCTGAGGCCAGTGAGAGCACCGCCGCTGCCCTTAAGGAAGCGGATAGACTTTTGCGTGAGAAGAAGGCTTCGTGCAACCGAAACGGCTGACAGCTGTGCAAGTGCATAAACAAGTACTAAGAGCTTCAATACGTGTCGAATGTGAGTTGTAAAGGTTAAGGTTCAGCAACTACACGTAGTTTCATATCGTCGCCGTTTGTTTACGAGCTTTTGTGATGCCGTGTAAGCATCGGCGACACTTAGCGAAACGGTAAGTGGCAAGCAGTCAATTCTCCTTCACCGCTGTCCACTAGTAACAAAAAACGAAGTAAACCATGGCCTCCTATATTTGTTTTCAACAGGCTGTAATGTGAAGCTGCCAATTGCCAGAAATAAGACCGCCTTATACGCAATAAAAAAGAAAAGAGCTGTTGTGGTTGGGAAGTACCGGTCGTAACGTACACAGAGTTCAGCACTTCTTTTTTGGCCAAAACGAGATTTAGACTGCTGTGCGTACACATTAAGGCTTACCGCAGCTTCTTGTAAAAGCATATAAGAGCAAAATCACCATACTGTGCTCTAAACAGCAATAGGTTTGACAACAACGCGAGCGGTAAAGACAGGCAATGTGTGTGTTTCGCATATAAGGCTGTTATTTTCTGCCTCGGAGCGTCTAGTGTGGTGGCCTAGTCATATCCGCGCTCTGCTCGTAATCCGAAGGTTATCGGCTCGAATCCTGGTGTTTTCATGTGTGTTGATTTCTGCTTCCTTTATCGTTGTTTAAGAGAGCACGTTGTTGGGCGAGTCGGTCGTACGTACTTAATAAAGAAGGGAATTGCGCTAAAAAAAGGCACAGACGAGAGGAGGACAAGGACGGGCGCAAACTCTGCGCCGGTCCTTGTCCTCTTCTCGTCCGTACCTTTTTTAGCGCAATTCCCTTGTTTAGGTTTAACGTTGTTATATGTGTCAAGTTCTGTCGGAAACTATCCCGCTGGAAATCGCGCGTCGCTTCCATTTATTCATTAAACGTCTGCTACCGGGGTAACTGTTGCACCCCTTTCTAGGAGACCAACAGTTAGACCCTTTGCAGCTAGTCCCGAAAAGGACGAATGCCAGTGGCATGGCAGGTCAGTTAGTCCCCAAAAAGACTAACCTCTCGCCCCCTTTTAGTACCTTTTTTCTAAGAGAGTATTTTTGACAAAGGCTATGCGCCATCTGCAGCGGTGGCTAGGTCCAGTAATAATCTCGGTACAATTCGACTCACGTACAACAATTTGGCGCGATGACGAATTTAAACACATCAAAATGTTCTGACCGTTCGCGCGTTTCAAAGATTCCGCATCTAATCCAAACTGTTCCAACTTCCGAATTCCTTATCAACAGTTCCTGCGAGGTCGGTTGAAATTTTCCCCAAAGAGATTCACGATAGAGATAGAGGAGAGACAGACCGAGAGGGAGGGAGTGGAGGGGGACCTCGATGAGGAACACGCGATCGCAACCGAAAGGAAGCGCCATAGAGCGCAGCGTACGCTCCTGATAGCGCTCCGCTCCTACCTGTACTTCTTGCTTTGACCCTACTTCCACTGCGTGGGAAGGCCGATGTACGGTTTCCGAATGCGCACGTTCTCATTGTTTCTCGAACACAACCGTGGACGTACGAAGATAGCATTGAGGCAGTGAGACTAAGTAAGTGCACTCACGCGACGCAGTGGCCGCGGTGCCCATTCTTTGCCACAACCCGATCTTTGTGGGACGCTCGGAACAACTTCGTTTCGTACAGCGTTCTGTGAGCTATCTCGTCCGGCTATTTCAGCCACGCCAACCAGCGCAGCCGGCACGCACGAGAGACGCCAGCCGGCCGGCAATGCGACCGCAGCGGTAGAACCTGACTGTATTAAGAACCATAAGCTCCTTACTATTTAATAAGACCTTGGTAGCATTAGCAGTCCGTGCAGGTAACGCAAAGAGTGGCTGCACTCGTTCCGGCCTTTCTCGAGGCTTGTGGATAGCAACGAGGGAAAAACAGCAGACGGGCGACGAAAAGAACCCGAAGGACGCGTAAACAGCGCGCGAGACAGGAGCTAAATAAGGAACGCCGCGAGACGAGAGGAGCAGAAACCGCAAACGCTATGGGCCAAGCCAATCGATCCCAGATCGAAACGCAAGAAATCACTACCACCTTGCGTCCTCGCTCTGGCCCTCCTTTTGTCTCTGCGCCAGCTCGGCCGTCCTTTTATTGTCTCGCAAATCTATTCTAGGGGAGAACACTTGCCCGCCGCCCCCCTTCGATTGCTCTCCGCTACTTTGCCGCGTCGCATTTTAGAGGAAGGAAGCGCGCGCGCAAAGTAAGAATAAAAGCCCGAGCTGCATTTCAATTGAAACCTTAAAGATTGCGCCGCTCGCGAACGAGCAGAGCGCGGAAGAGAGAGGTCCCAGGAAGAAAAGCACCCAGCGCAAAGGTGAAACAAGGCGGCGTACCTTTAGAAATGAAGTTGAACTATACTAGCGGCCCCCGAGCTCGGTAAAGAACGAACAGCAATCTCGGAAACTTTTCGTGGAGGAACCAGTACTCTAGACGTGTACTCCGTCTTCTTTTCTTTTGTTCCCGGCATCTGCTTCGCCTCGCGCACGCCGTTCTTTCCGCATTTTTCCCCATTTTCTCCATCCTTCCTAGTGCGGGAACAACGTAGCCCTCTCAATATGGTCCGTGAGGTCTTCTTCCCGAGAATCCTTTCCAATACATCACAACGAGGCCCGCATTCAGGTCGGGCATGAGGCCAAGCATTCAATGCGCTCTTTCTGTGTCGACCGTGCAAACACGCGAATCAAAACCAGTCCTCCCCGCTGCAACTTATTACGCCTGCACATGCGCGCGCTCCTCGCCATTTTCTTCAGCTACGTTTTAAAAATGAAACAGAAGAGAAAAACTCCGCGTTTTGACGAAATCTTCGATCAAGAAGGAAGATGTTGCACGCGAAAGACAAAATAAAGGCACACGCGCTTGCGGTGACCTCTCTACGCATCCTTGTGAGCATCGCATTCACCCTTTCTTCTGCAATCGTACAAATAATGTCACCCATCTGGCTAAAAAGATATTCTGAATACGTTATAAGAGTAGCGTTCAAAGCCCCTTAGAGTAACTGCGCTACACAGCGGAATTCATGCAATAAACTCGGAAGAAGGTACACTTTTTTCAGTAACAAATTGTTGTCTTTATCCTTATACGAACAACGCTAACAAGAACCTTGTAGTGCGAAACTGAATGAACTGCACGACGGCGAAGTCACAAAGTAGTAAGCTCTTTATCCTACTACCAAACTGCATCCGATCATGCCGTCGACATACTCGACGAAGACTGCGATCAATCGTCTGCAAGCGTATTCGCCCAAATTGAGTTTTCCGCCCACGTCAGAATGCGAAAAAAACCTTTTGCTTACATGCTCGACAAACAAAAAAAAAGGACAAGAAATAAATATACATCCGTGAAAAAAATCTTTGAATGCGCGATGCTGTGAATGACGTGGACAGGAGCACACCTGTGTTTTTTTTTTTTTTTGCTGTTCAAAGGAACAAGCACTATCCCGTTTCAAACTGAGTTGGCACGTTAGGCTGCAGAGGAGAAAGTGCCGCCGATGGCACAGAGCGTGAAGAACTCGAAGCGCCAAGCGGAGCCCCGTCTCGGCGGATAAGAGGCTCTATACGGGATAAGGAGCACTCAGGTCTGCTCACATCACCCATGAACTGCAGCGGCGAAACAATCCATTCGCTGACGCATACAACGCAACTTCGGTAGCGCTACACGACCCGCGCTGCCTTCGCAAGATGCCGCTCGTCCTGAGCGCTTGCCCAACGCATTGTTCCGAACACGGACCCCTTTTTGCCTACATCACTCACAGGCCGGTCATTCACGCACACACCACTTAGCGGATCTTCGGCCTTTCGCGAACGCAGCACTGGCAAGGAAAACAAAAAACTACGGCGCGAAAAGAAACTTGTTACAGCGTTTATGAACGATTCTCAAATTCTGTTAATCGTAGAACAATGTACAGCCTTTGTCAAAAGTTTCGAGCCCTTGGCGGGTCTTCTAAGCCGGGTAGTGGGGCTCTTGTTGCCACCGTTGAAGTGTCCTAACCTTAGCAGGACAAAGGACCCGAGTTTCTCCTACCATCAAGACATTTGGAATGCTGCGGATGCGCAGCGAGCAGCACGGCATGGCCCTGAAGCACACACCTCTCTATAATTACGACAAAGGGTGTACTTCTATCACGGAGCGTAACTCAAATAGATTAAATTTGCGTTCGTGTAGTTGTGGCGGTGGTTCCTATGTCCTCGATGTATATTTGTTAAACGGCCCAATTTTTCGTCATTCAGGACAACCAACGGGTGCGAACTGCAGTCAACTTCACAAGCGACGACCATCCGTTACAGTCGGACAGGAGCTATAGTGCGACCATCGAATGACACGCTCTCTCATTCTACGTGTTAGGGAAACGAGGAGGGTGGGACTGTGGCGCGTGTTACGAATAGGTTTGCGAGCACTCAAAGGCTACAGGTTGATCGAGTATTCCTGAAAAAGTTCTGACTGCTGTTTATTATGTACTGAGTGTATAAAGAAAATATAATTTTTTTATTTACGAAGAAGCTGGACCCTATATGCACCATGGACTGTTTATAATTCGGTACTGCATTTATATTGACTGCTAGACACGATTAATGAGTTTCATACCCAAACCGTAACATTTTTTTTTGCAGCTAGATTATTAGAAACAGAGCGAAATTAAAGAACAAATACGCTTTCATCTAATAATGTCGCCTTGAAAAAATTTCTAAGCTAATAAGTATCTGCTAGTTGGTCACGTGAGGTATCATCAAGGACAATTTGAGTGACATGAAACATGAGCACTTCAGTTTGACAGCGCTATGTACCCAAAGAACTTCAAAGCGATGAATATGGAATAGCACAGCTCTAAATAGTAAACGACCCTCTACCGAAATACTCGAACCTGTCGGGCAGAGGTGCGGTTTTTCGTCGTGGCATTCACTACACCGCAGCAGCATGGCATAGGCGAGTAAAGGCAGCTTTGCAAACAACTTACCAAGTCGTATATCAGTGAAGTCAATGAAAAAAAAAAAGATAAGGATACTTCGTTGCGACAAAAGTGAGAGTTGGGAAGAGTTATTACCCTGTGATCTCTCTGTGACTCCGCTATGCCTGTGCGATCAGCTTTCAGCAGAAAGTGCAGCATTGTTTTGTCGCAGGCAGAAGCAATACGAAATTAGATACTCAGTTTGCACAATATCACTAAATTGGTTGCAATTCTTCATTTCAGCTAAAAATGTATTTTGGCTATTATTTTTCCGGAGGAAAACAATACAAAAAGAGTGTTTCCCTTATAGACTTATAGAGCAATCATTTGATGACTGCTCACAATAAAATAGCACATATGCCCTTTCATGTTGACGCATGCCTGCGCCTAAACTCGGTTCCTAACAATTTTTTACGCGGCGTTAAAATGTGCATTGCCGTTAGGTTTAGAGGTATGTATGAGGTACCGCATTAAACACGCACGTAATCTGTCGCTGTCGTGCCATGAAGACCTTCGACTAACAAGTTATAACTCCGCTATATGTTAGAGGTTCGAAGAACAAGTTGCGGTTTTAAAATTGGAGATGTTCAATGAATGCCATCATTTCACGCACTCGCACTGAAAATACAGAAAATACAGAAAATATTGCGAGGACGACACCTTCTCGTAACTCGGAAGGAACACTCCTGCGACGAGGAGAATACTGGCACAAGCACGGGCGCCCCGATAAGGTCGCACGGGTCCCACCGATCAACGTCAGGCGCGACAACAGCCGCGACAAAGCGCGCCCGCTCACGCCACGCGGGCGAGGCCGCGGGGCCTCGGCACGCGGAGTGCAATTAGCGAAGCGACCCTTGCGCTGCTCCCCTGCTATAGGAGGCCGCGGCGGTGTCAGCGCCAAAGGCGCTCCGCCGGGCCACGCACGAGCGTAAGAGAGCGGAGATCCCGTCTCAGCTGGGATGACAACGGGAACGCACAAGGGCTCCCGACGGAGTCCGTAGATCAATCCATCCCCGGGACGGACTTTCCTCTTACTGAAGTGTCGGTAGGCTGGGCAGCAAAATGGCGGGTTTTGATGATGATGACAGTGAATTTATATGGCGCAAGGTCATCTATGGCCAAAGAGCGCCATGGCAGAAGGTATTTTCGTTTGCTCAAGGTGGGGTCAAAGACTCATTCCTCAAGCGTTACTCATTGTACTCATTGTATCACCGGTGGGCACCTGGCGGAACTCGGGATCGAACCCCACTCCTCCCGCATGCGAGGCGGATGCTCAACCACCGCTGCGGTCAAATGGCGCGTTTTCAGCCATGGGCAAGTGCTCGACGCGTTGAGTGGTCGGCAACAAGCTGCCCGAGCCTACTGGTTCGCTTTTAAAGAGACATATACGCAATATCGAGGAGCTAGGAAAGAGAGCTGATGATGGCTGCCTGAACCATCCGGCACCTGGCGAGACCAGACGCAGTCGCGGCATGCCAGGGATCGTGATTCGTTCTCGATGCTTGAAATGTGTGCCCAGTCACCCCCTTTCTATTTCTCTCTCTCTCACAAACAAACGACAGGGCATTGACTTTCCTCTGATATTGACTGACGCGCCCGCTTTCCAGACACCTATACAATAGCGAACCGGATTTTCGCCGCAAAAAGCTCTATACCGCAAGCGCCGTGAAGTTGAAACAGAGAACCACGTATGCAGGCCAATGAGTTGCAGCGGTCGTCCTCATCCGCCATCGCTTTGCAAACACTGAAACAGCAGCACCACGTAAGGAGTTAAATAGGGCCTGTCGTGGGCGGAACCGCACTACTTCAACCAATTCGAGAGCCCTGTCAAGTTCCGCGAGGACAACCGGGCTCGCGTTTTGTTGCACTCACCTCTTAATCCTTTGTTATATACTACACAGCGAAACTCCCAAATCATTAGTACACTGCGTGAGCTCGGCCAATCGACTTCAAAATGCCGCCTCGGATATTTATTCGAACCAAGCACGATATGCGAGCGAAACGTATCGCAACTTTCTATCAACGCGCAGCCACAGTTCCGTGCGGTTTCAATGGCGCAAGAAAGCAATCCATTACCCTTGGAGCCCGGGCCGCTCTCTATCTCGTTCACTGCGTTTCATTTCACTCTTATTTTTTCCTTCCTTTCCAGCCAATGAGTCCAACTGTACCGATCCCTGCTTCGGCGTTCACGTTCTTTGCTGCAAACTCAACCAGCGCCGCATCTCGCAACTCGCTGCGAGCGGCTTAGGCTCAAAGCCAGCTCTAACGAGACTGCCGCTATCTTTGTAAACAGAAAGAAACGGGTAAACCATCTGACCGTTCCTCCTCACTTCCAGCGGGCCAGATAAAGGAAACGAAGTATAAAGTCAACAACGAACCGCGAAGACTGCGTGGATTACTAAGGGTTTCCGGCAGCCCTAACGCCGAGGCAATGGCTTCGAACATTGCAGGCACTGCCAACCACAGTGTAAACATTAGTACATTGTACACCAAATGGCAAACATGTCTGCTTATCCTCCCAGATGGCGACTGCGAATGCTGCGACAGCGCGCTTAGCGACAGCAGCGCGAGGAAAAGGAGAAAGCCTACAAAGAGACTGCGTGCCGATTTCCCAACAGTCCTGTCATGTCCGAATAACGTCTTGCACCACGCTGCAACCAACCGCAGCCACGCAGAGTTCCGCGACTGGTGGAAACAAGAACTTGGACTCTGGATTCTTTTGATGCTTTTAAAAAGCAGCAGCACGAGTTCCATACTGCAGGTACGGGCAAGGGCTTATCTATTTTACTCAACTTTTTTTGCGGCCTTACCACATCGATCGTCGCCTGGCAGAAAATACGTGGTGGCTTGCTAGCCTACGTCACCCGGACGACGCAAGAACAGAGCAGCCATTCGCGGTGCTCGTTCAGTGGACTAGGCAAATGGTCCCACTAAACGAAGGGAGGGAAATGGGGGGAAGAGAGCTGGGATGTAGGCGTGACGGCGTTATTTGCTTTCTTCTCTTTAATCACACCTTGCAGAATGACTCACCACGATCCGCCATTGAGGCGTAGCAAAAATACCAAAAGCCGAGCTACTCGGCTGCGCTCCGCACAAACGAGGACTCAGTATGGTTGCCCTCTACTTATTTAATGAATAACTCGCTCGACACGCAGCTCCACTACACTGTCTTCCTTCACTTTCTTCCAAACAGGATGCGGCGTCACCTTATCGCCCACTCCTGGCAGCCAGCTAGCTGCAAGCTCAGCCGCCAACCCAGTACGTGACGGCTTCGCGGTATCGCGTTGCGTGATGGGAGTCGTGGTGGGAATAAAGAACGCTCGAATTTTCAGCTGCCGCGGAAATTCGTGCCGCTAACGAGACGGTGAGGGGCAGGAGAAATGGCAGCTGCTTGAACGCGAATCCGGCGCGACATTACAATTATTCCAATAAATTTTTTCGTCGGTGCCTCCCCGGTAGGCTAGGGTGCTTCCCAAAAATACCGCAGAATTGGCTTGTCCACACGCGTCGTAATTTTAAGAAACGCAGCTCATTACAAAGAAGTGACCAGAATAGACCAGCGTAACTTCTCCATAACATCTACAATAGTATCAGAGCGAGACAGCGAGATGCATGAGGCGCAGATCAATGAATAATCTGTGGTGCCTTTGCTACAGATGCCGTGGTTTTTTGCGGGTGGCTTTATAGCCGGCACAAAGCGAATTACAAGCCACTTCCCTTTTCTTCCAACAAGGGTGCGACGGACGCTGAAAACTAAGACAGAAACACGAACTTATGCTGTTCAGTACATAGAAGTGTTCGACTGACGGCAGAAAAGCCGGAGTACCTCACTGCTCGGCTGTAAAACTGGAAACTACCAATCACAAATAAAACTACTAAACCAAATGATTTCGGTAGCGTCAGCAACTGGCATCCCCCCCCCCCCCCCCCCCCCCCCACAGATACGCACCTGCAGTCATCCTCCCTTCCGACCTTGACCATAGATTGCGCGTCGACGTCCTTCGTGGCATCAAACTTGATACATCCCTGTAATCAACTGTGACACCTTCCTGCACATGCATTCGGCCTCTGATGCATCTGTTTTATGTCCGAAAGCATTTATACGCATCGCTGAAGGACTTTTCTTGCGCTCGGTTTTCGGTGCGCGCTCCTTGGGGAAATAAAAGAAAGCAGCCGTAAACTAAGGCAAAATGGAAAGGGGAAAGAGAACTCCCGGTCCTCAATAGTCGTGGCTGGGCTTGAGCCGCCCATGCCTGGCCGTGGCGATATGGAGCCACGTGGGAGAAACACAGGTGGCCCTTTGGTGGCATGTTAGGCGATGCGTGCGCAAAACGTCGTCCTCTCGTGCTCTGTACAGGGAAACGCGGAGCACGTCAGTGAACCGAAACCGATACGTCTAAAGCCTGAGCCAGCAGCGCAGGTGCCGCAAAAAGCGCCAGAGGCCGGGAGCGAGCAACAAATAGGGCAGCGAGCTAACAAAGAAGCAGCGCATCGGCTGTAGCGTGATGCTCGGTAGGCGGCTGAACGCCGCACGTAGGCGGAAGGCGGTAGCGCGAAGCTTGGGGAAGGCACAGCGCCTGGAACGGGAAGCCGTGGAAGAGGAAAGACGGCGAGGCAGGGCGGAAGCAGGAGCACGAATCCCGCATGGTCCGAAGGAAGACCGGAAGTGGCATGTAGTACACGGAAGCCACATCAGCGACGCGAACAAAGCACCAATTACATTATGTCCCTATTGGATGCACTCAGATGGGAACCCTCGATTCGTTTTTTTTCCTCCTCTGCTCGTTAGTTCGTTGTATAGTAATTTTGGGCAATGTTCGCTACTGCAATGACCGAATCGAGCAGTGCAGGGAAGATCGTGAAACACCATGCAGGTGGCAAGGTGCCCGTGAACGAAACGGGACTCGATTCCGAAGCTGGCCCTCCCCGTACATCCGTACAAAAAATCGCGTCTATCTAGAATATTTTCACATAATATACAACACCACAGACGCTTCTGCTCTCGACTACAATGTTAGCAAGTGCGAACGAATAGCATTTGTCAAAACTTCTACCTCATTCATGTGAACCTGCGCCCGGCCGCAGAGGCGCTTTAAAAAAAAAGTTTTTAATTTCGCGATAGTTTATTATCAAGTGAGTACAATGCAAAGGATGAAAAAAAGACTAGGCTGACGTGAAATGGTATATTTAAGAGCGTGAACTAGCTGAGCCTACAATTAAAAGGAGTGTCATACGTCGTGCAATGGCGAAGAAGAATGACTCTTCTCTGCAAGAACTTCCACTTCCTATTATATAGAGCTGCGACAACGTACGTCAATCTTTTCGAGAATAAACCGATAAACTTCTTATTTTCGTTTTTACATTTTAATACATCGATGCGGTATGTAAATAACATGGGCGAAAAAAAGGTCGAAAAGAGGGGGGGGGGGGGGATGCAGCGCTCAGAAAATTTCGGAGGGTGTTCTGACACCGAACAACCCCGGAGACGGAGCCCTTCACTACGGCGTCCCTCACAGCCGGAGACGCTTTGGGACGTTGAACCCCATAAACCATAAACCAATTCCACATCCAGCCCTTCTCTCGCAGAGTGCCTGGCTCGATTCGGATCAGCTGCAAGACAAGCTGGCCCTCGTGCGCTGGGCCCTTTCCCTTCTTGTTACTTGACTTTGAGCGACCAAATAAGGTGATTCTGTTACCACTACTAGGTATTTTTAATACTATTGGTTAATTAGTATTAACTAATTAACTTCTTAATTTATCGTTAGCGGGCCCAATATTGTACTGCTAAAATAGAGACCTCCAATAGAGAGTTTTAGTATAACGTACGTAGACATACGCAAAGGCATAGCGTACGCTATAAAATAGCGTCAGTCGTACTGCGCATGCGCCAAACGCTATTTCAAACCGATGTCTTACGTACGTTTGCGTTACGTACGCTATTTTTCGAATTTAGCGTGCGTGCTCTTGCGTACGCCAGGAAAAATAGCGTTGCCAACATGGCGGCGCCCAAGTCCCCGCTTCGGAGAGAAAATGTCATGTTATTGGGTTCTTAGGCATATTCATTGCCCTTAAATGGAGCGTATGATATTCGCTTTGCCTCCTCTCGCCGACAGCAGAACGATTGAGAGATAAACTTGCCCCATTTTGGATTCTGTGTAACGATACCGCCGTTCCTAACCCTAACAAAACACCGCAAACTGTGGATTGGCTTGATTTGGATTTTTATGCCATGGTAGCCATAGCCTTGCCAAAAGTAGCCGTTTCGGCTGTAGGGCAGTACGGGTTCGAAAGAATGCTAGTACGTACCATGACGTTCTTAAAAAACCTTGCTCGTACGGTTACCTAAAAAAAAATTTAAAAAAAGCTAGGCCCTGCCCCGACTGCGCAGTGCGCGACTCATCAGGGACGCCATGCAACCGGCTATCTACGTGATACGACTTGGATCAGCTTGGCCAATGCCTTGGCTAAACCTGAAATATAGGACACAAAATGTTTTTACATTACAACACCAGATGGCGCCACTGCGGCCTTAGCTATCGTTGCGTTCGGCTGGTTGTACGGTAAACTAAAAGTGCTCTTGCGACTTCCACAGTAACCTCCCGCTAAATGCTTGCGTATAGCGTACGTAAGCGCTCATACGTTATACTAAAACTCTCTAATGTCGTAGGCGAACTTGGTTTTGAAAATTTCTAAATCGACACTGTGGTTCGAGATATCGAGCATGGAATTATGCACGCAAAGCGAACCGATGCCGAAACGAACGCGCGAGATGCGCCTGAAGGGGTCTAGCCACACTTTAAGCCGAGACACTTTCTGCCACGAAAAAAGCCCGCTCACACTCTAAATTATGAGAGACGCGCACCTGACTCATAGAGCTCCTTGTTAGGCGTTACGGACTCGGTCACTTGACAAGGCGCAGCCATACACGCGCATGCTACCTGAGGCTTAATTCCGCTGCATTGCTGATGATATTAAAACGCAGACGGAGGTAACGGTAGCAAATCTCGCAGACGAGGTAACGGTAGCAAATCTCGCTTGTCGCTTCCCCTACTCCGCCGCACCGATGCAGTTTCCCTGCCGTGCTGAATCTGTCTAGTAATTTATTACTGAAACTCACCAGCCTTTCTTTGTCGTTCCGGCTCTGCTCTCGGAGCATCACCTTCCTCCTTAGGTTGACGATTTATATCGGGCAGCGCGGACAGAAAAGGCACACGTAGGCATATATAGTATAATAATGCGTAGTGTAATTCCGTCACAGTATAACATTGTCCCCCTAAAACTAGAGATGAAAAAGTTAATTAGTTAATAACCGTTAACTAATAGTGTTTTAACTGCCTACTACACACACACACACACACGCGCACACACACACGCGCGCGCGCACACACACACACACACACACACACACACACACACTCACAAAAGCATAGAACACAGAAGAACAAAAAGAGCACATTTTGCTCCGCCTAAACGTTCAGCTCTGCAATTTGCTGTCGCAAGGTGCGATGAGTCGGAGCCATGAACGCACGCTAATTAATCGTTGCGTGAGTCCAGGGCTCGACCAGGAGCCCCAGGAATGAAGCGAGACAGAGAAGGCAATAGCGCGGCGCCAGACGGCGCGTGACCCGATGCGCTGTAGTTACCTCGCTCGCTGGGCAGCCTGCAGACCCGAAGAGAGGCGCGCCCAGGCTACGAGGCGAGGTGTGGGGAAACACGCCCCAGTTGCGCACTCACCTGCGAGGTAGAGAAAGGGTGGACGGGGAGGAAAAAAGAGAGAGAACACAGACAAAACGAGGATTAGAGCGGCGGCACAGAGCAAAAGCGTGGACAAGGGCATCGAATCGCTCTATCGGCAGAAGCTAATTGCAACAAATGGCTGCCGAGTGCAGCCAACGCCCAGCAGCGGCTGGATGTCATGCCCTCCCCTCCCCCCTCCTCCTCCTCCTCTTACCGGGATAGCGAAAGGAAACTAAAAGCGTCGACCTCGGCGCTGACCGGTAGCCGCAACAGCGGCGGCGGCGGCACGGAGCGGGGCACATCGCGCGACGGCCGCGCAGGGGAGAAGTCGCTGTGCGACTCGCGGTGCACCGGATGGAATCGCTGCTCATTTCCTCGCCGCCGCCAGAGTCGTTTACTTTTCTAGAGCGCACTCGGTTCCGGACCGGCACCCGGCTGAATGCATGAACTCCACAGCGGCGAGCCATCACCCACGCTTCGCAGGCTCGTAGCCGCCGCTGCAGCCGCCCGACTCCGAAGCACGCGCCCGGCATGCGGCCCGAGCTATGGGGAAGATTACCTCAATCAGAAACACGCGCACTAATGAGCCTCCCTCAATGTAGCGCGCATGGAAGAAGAGCCCGGTGCGAACAAAACGGGAAGCTGAGAGGGAAAGATAAAAAATGCTTTCAGAGCTTTTCTCCTGTTCATAACCGCTTTCGCATCTTATTTTTCCAACCGAGGTCCGACTTACGGTAGGCGCTTGCCTATTCGGGCCACGCGACGAGCTTCCGAACCGAGTAGCCAGTTGATAAGTGCGGAAGCGCTAAGTGCTCTTTTCGAGAGCTCCGGAAGCGAGCTACGCGACAGTTGCCAGAGCAGCGCTCTCAATTTCAGTCTCGTTTATTTCTCAACCACCACTAATGAGCGCCACATAAAAAAATAAATATATATATATTCCTACGCAGGTGCTACCACGTGTCGTTGGCGAATTTTTGTGCCTAACGCGTCGCACGCGCTGAGCGTTGTTGGCCAAATGTTAGAGGACTCGAGAACCGAAATTTTGTGGAGTGTGTTCTTGCGCCGGAATGGTGCGTACGACAACGGTAAACATGGATCACCACGCGGAACTCGTCAGCACTCAATAAATACTTTGTAACTGGATTTTTTCCTCATGTAGTTTCAGCTTACATTTCAGCTGCCAGACGATGGCTGCGACGTCCCAAGTGAGTGTGAGATTCCGTAAAGCATTCAAAAACCACTATATAACCGCTGCTTTGGCGTTTTAATTCAAGCAGACCCTTACGCTAAACTGCTTCAGAAGCCGGAATGGCAGCAAGTGAAAAAAAAAAATTATATTGCAGTTTTTCTAAGCCTCACGTGATATGGTGCCAACTTGTGACGTCATGACTCTCTTTTCATTGATAAAACAGAAACCACAATGCATGGAAGATTAAATTTAATTATAAGTTAAGTGCTGAGCATAGGCGAATTTCCCGTGGTGATTGATGTTTTCTAATGTCTTACGGATAATTCGAAAACAAAAATAGACAACAAAAATTTCGGTGTCTCTCTCTACCTGTTTAAAGAAGCATTACCTTCATTGCAAGAAATACGACCGCAGAGTGACTGAAAACAATAACACAACTACATTTATATCATGCACGCACGATAACCTGAAGGTTTAGAGTTGGGTTGGTTGAGGTTTAACCTCCCAAAGCGACTCAGGCTATGAGGGACGCCGTAGTGAAGGGCTCCGGAAATTTCGACCACCTGGGGTTCTTTAACGTGCACTGACATCGCACAGTACACGGGCCTCTAGAATTTCTCCTCCAAAGAAATTCTAGCCGCCGCGGCCGGAATCGAACCCGCGTCTTTGGGGTCAGCAGCCGAGTGCCGGAACCACTGAGCCACCGCGGCCGCTTTAACCTGAAAGTTTAGTTCAAAGAACAGGATGTGTGCACAATAAGTAGGCCAAAAAAACACGTTTCTGGGCATGCTGATACACATTTGACGTGCGGGGGAAAATGAAAGAAAGGAAAAACACGCGCTCTCTCTGCTTCTGTATACTGTAGTTACCTGTCTCGCTGTACATTTCCCCGCAAGTTAGCTGCAAGAGGCGCACGCATTAAACCGAACAGTATTCAAGAACTGTCCGGGTCAAAACACGACGTTAGGTTAATGCTACGGCGGAGATGTGCGCAAATAATTCAGCACGAACGCTAGAATAAAAACACCATTATAACATGTCAGCGCTAAGCCCCAGTGCAAACGCTGCGACATAACTACTACATGGTACATCAGTGTTATCATTTGAGTAGATAAGGGCAATGAATAAAGCACTAACTTTTCTAGAAAGCGAGGAAAAGTTATGCAAGATTCATGAATTGGAAGCGCCTATGTGGCGATCGTAACCATAAATAAGACTTAAGAGTCGCGGTGCATGAAGACGAGATCAACAAATTTGACCCAGCAGATCACACTCGAGCGCTTACTCAGAAAATGAAGAGTCGCAAATGGAAACATGACAGTGACACGCAGAATAGTCTGTTATGCTGCACTGCCGGGGAGCGTTGGGAGGCAGGGGAGGGAGTTCGGGAGCCATGGGCATGGTGAGGTTGCGTAGCAGAGTTGCGCAATATTAAGGCATCGTTCCGTAACCTTACACGCCTCTCAAGGCTCGAAGGCTCTACCTGGTTGCCCTAATCTGTCTGCTAGCGTAGCGCTGTTACCTGTCATCACCCGTTTAAGGCTAAGCAGGTGTGTCCAGTGCGAGCAGAGCAGAACCCATACAAAAGTGTCACGTAAAACTGGCATGTTCCGGCTACCGAGAAGGTTAAGCTGCAGTTCCGTTTCTATCGCTAGCACGCATACCAGGTGATGTCCCGCCCTCTCGCTCAAAGTGCAGGAACCCAGATAACACGGCAATTCAGCTTTCAGAAGCTAACATCCGCTAACGTTTTTGTTCAACTTTCCCGTCATAAACCTTCCGCTTCTTTCTTTTTTATTGGCGATAGCATTTCCTTCTGCAAGCACAGGCGTAAGGGTTTAAGCAGTAATCAACGACAATATTTGGCTTAAAGATGTTCGTGGAACGAAAGTCGAGGTATCTTTGCATGGTACAGGTTTTTCCTGCTTACATTTACACGCATTACGCGCGCGCTTTATCGAGCCTTAAAAAAAAAAAAAAAGAAAGCATTTGATAACGCAAACACTGCAGCCTGGGAGTTCGCAGGTAAATGTTCTCTTCGAAAAGCACTTCATTCCACGTTCGAGCGCAAGTATTTTTGGCCAGCTTACTTTCTTCTCATCGAACCAGCATAAATTTTACTCCTCCTGACCTGTCATACAACATACGAGGTATAACCGTGGCGTTTCTTGGATTCACCGAAGAAAAAGTGAAAACGAAGTACAAATAAAAAAAAGGCTAAACGTTACAACACAATATATTTATTCTTTCAGAAAAGAGCCAACACAAACAGGATATAGCTGGTCGCCCGGGGCAATTACCAAAAAACAAAAAGTGTATAAGCACGCTTCAGGACAAGGTGATTCTTCAACATCAAAGCGGGAGGAAGCCCTGAAAAACGTCGGGTATAGACGCTTTACAGCGGTGTATCATGGGGGCTGCCATCTTTGATCACGTGATCACGCCGCCATTACTCGCCTCCTGACCGCTCGGCGCGCGCCTCGTCGCGAAGGCTGCTGCGTCTGACGGTTCGGTTCCGACAGGCAGTGTTCCGGCTGATACGGTTGTAAAGGAGTGGGAAGACGAAACTATGGTTTTGCCAAAGCTTGGAAGGACATGTGAGAACCCTAATTTGATCACTTCACGCGTGAAAACGCGATCGGACTTCATGTCGCGGAGAGCCGCTGAGCTCTCCGCCTGTTCGAGGCAACGGACGGATCGCCTGAATGCTTGTCTTTGCATGCGCTGAAGACTCTGCTTAATGTTTTTTTATTGTTAATATATAAAACGGCAATGTTTAATGTTCTTGCGGCCTTACAGGTTGTTGTCCTATTCTGTACATGCATGCAGACGCTGGCTGAAACGCTCACATGCACATCGTATGCATTTGTTTACACCCTGTTAACGGTGCTTAGGAAACCTGAAATATTTCCTACTGGTTGATTAAACATAGAAAAGCGACAAAAATAAATAGACACACAAAGTTTGGCTATCATGGTAGCAGTACCATGCATCAAGCAGCCTTCACAAGCTGGCGTGCAATCGTTTCGAAGGATTCCACGATATAATTGTTATAACGCGCGCATGGCCACGCGTTCATGCTGGACGAATTTCACAGTAACGTCAGCCTCATATAAAAAATTTTGGTACGCTCGACATGCGGACATGGAAATGCTCGTGGTCTCGTTGGTTGTAATTAATCAGCTTCACTCTGAGCGTACGGAGTCACTTTTAGTGACTGTCTCGCATGGACCGCGAGCAAGTGACAACCGTCCGGCACAGCAGCCGTAAACCAAATGCTGTAATCCGAACACGGTCCACGAAAACCGCGCTACTTGGAGCGAAATTGAACAGTAGCACCAAGACTGCGTGTAATACACGGACTGACGGTAAGCGTTGTCGGCTCGCACGGCTGTGCAGTGCATAACAAACAGCAGGCGTATGAAGGAGCGTAAGTAGTCTTATTTTTTTTTTCGTTTCTAATTCGGCCTCCGGCGCTCGTTTTACTAATGGTCACAGACCACAACTTACGATCAATGCGGTCTGAGCACAGTGCACAATAACTGAAAGCACGCCGTCATGGTTTCGGTGGCGGAACAGCTTCTTCATGCGGCTGTGTTGTGCACTTACCCTCGCAGATTTTCCAAGATCGAAATCTTTCTTTATTAGCTATCTAGCGCTGGCGAATGTGTTTGTTGCATTCGCCAGTTCCGAAAGGGTGCGTGGCGAACGGGCGCGAACATTGGCATTACCTCCTTGTGCAGTTCGGTTTCGTGAAGCTCGCAAACGATCGCATCCTGAACCTTTAACTCTCTGTCGCAATTCTTGCAATCCACAACAGAGCATGTGTTTCCTCTGCCTTTTCACATCGTAGAAAGAACACATTCGGCAACCACCCGCGAAATTTCCTCTGCTGCGTCGAGGCGTACACGCCGGCGACTTACGAGGCAAGTAATGGTGTCGTGTTCGGAGCGCACGTGTGGCGCCATCTGGTCTCAAACGGAAGAACTGCGCGCTGTAAACGGTCTATAAGAAACCTTTCATCCGGCCTTTGCGCTACTCGTGGACGATCTTCCACAAAGGCCCGCGAACACTCCTTCCATATACATAGAAAAGGCTTTAAAAAATTTCTAAAGACGCGAGGCGCAACAAGGGAAGGAAATAAATGCAGCCCTTCTTACGTTGCTCAACAAAAGAGAGAAGAAAAAATAGGCGGTACAGCGCGCCTTGAAAAGATTAGGGACCAAAGGTGAATACGCGAGATGTATATAAAAAATAAAACTATTCTGTGGCGACCACTGCTGTTAAAAGTCTAGTTTTCAAATGATACGAGCATGCAAACTGGTACTTTACATGTATTTCGTCGTAAGAAGAAAAGAAACGGCAGTTTATTTTTCTACGTGTGGAGCTTGTGTATAGATGAAATTCTAGCACGCAGCAGAGTCAGCCTCCACTAGCAAAGCTTCCTCAATTCCAGCGCAGTAGAATCCCCAACTGCATCCAGGTACTGGGTATTCGTTGTATCGACTTAAGGGGAGACGGGGGCAAAACAGCCTGTCGTATTCCTTACTCAAGCAAACCGCTGGCATTCCGCTGTCAATACTGTTTCGTCAGCGCGCACCGAATTCGAAAGCTTCAGAGAATAATAGATTCTTTGTCGCAGTGGAAGAAAAGAAGGCCCAATCCGCCTTTTTTTTTCTTCCAAGAAACGATGGCAACCAGAAGGCCTGCAATCCCTGCACACAAAAATTCCGTGCAAAACATAGCTGAAGACCAACTACGCTCCAAAGTACCTCATCGTGATTTCAAGGTGGCTCACAGTTGTACACTATGCGCACCGGCAAGGAGAGGTTGTCGCGGGAACATACGCATACCCCTTCCAAACAAAAATATAAATAAGAGGATAAAGCTCCGCATCGGTATGTTGTCGTCGCCCTCCTTCCCGCCTTTCCTCCTTTTCCTTCCCAAATACTACTCTTCGCACTTATTTCTTTCCCCCTCTCAAGTAAGAATGAATGTTTTGGTTCCTTATACATGCACTGCACGAAGCCTGAAGCTGTCTCGAAGGAAGGCTCAGACATCGAAGCTAAGAAGTACAAGAAAACGTCAGTAAAAACGCGCTGTACGGTTGCCACAGAACGGGCATCAGCTGTTCAAAGGAGACAGTACAAAAAGCGAGAGCAGATTCCTTATATTTAAGAAAGAAATTAGGGTGCACGACGCATTTCATGTTGAGAGCCTTTTTAATCAAGTCTTGCAAGGCAGGAATTAATCTTCTCTAAGGCTTTAGCATTTTCCACGTTGACACTACACCAGTGATAAATTGCCTGAACTCCGAGCATGAAATTAAACCATATTCCCCTGACATCCGCAAAAATGAGCATTACAAAAGAAATTCTGTCTGGGATTAAGTTGCTTCCAGCCTCACTGCGCCGGAACAGAGAATGAATTGTGCAAAACGCTGTTTTGAAGTGTCCCATCCAAAATATAAAACACTCTAACTCAGAGGCGGGTTTTCGTAAGCAGCATCAGTTTCATTCTTCTTTCGAAAGTTCCTCCACTTTCACATTCCTTTGCGTCTGTGTGTACAGCCATAGCAACCTTCCAGTTCCCCCTCTTTCGTGTTACACATCCTAAGCCATATCTCAAGCACGAGGAGGGCGAAAAACGGCACTCGGTTCAGCGACACAGCGAAGGAATTCAGTATTAATTCGGGAATTTCCACTTCATAGCCAAACAGGTCAAGGAAGAGGCTCCACATAGCCGCGCTCTGTACCTCGAACAAAAGAACACACAGCATGGCTGCTGATAGCATTCTGTGGTAAATGGAGAGCTGCTATACGAATCCGCTTTCTCTAGAAAACACCTCTTTCGCGACACCGACGGACCCTCGCTAACGTTATGCTATAGTCGGGTACAACCCAAGAACGAAGCGGTTTTTCCGAGTCAAATAGGACCCCCCCCCCCCCCCCCCCCCCCCCCTTCCAGTCAATGGCGTAGGCCGATTCTCATGACCCCGCTAGCGCGACAATGCAAGGTGTGGCAGATGAAAGGGGAGAGTCCCCTCCTTCCATAGTCGGAGGCAGACCCCTCCCTAGAAAACAGGGATCCACGTTACGGTCATTGAAAATGCTGCACCAAACGTTGATTGATCACCTTTATTTGCGATGGAGCACTCGAAACCAGTGAGGGTTCACATCGGTCCAGTAATGGGCATTGTGCAGGTTCACACAAGAATTTCGCCAGAACTGTGCTTCACAAATTACCCTCTGTAAAAAGTCAAGATCTCTGCCTAATTGAATTAGGGCCGAGCTACAGAAATACAGCCTCCGTTCTAGGTCTGTCACACTCAACTGCTGGAGCAGACTCACATGACAAGGGTACACGCAGTGCTTGACTAATACTGTCCACGCTAACGCCATGCTTGCAAGCACACTGCGCTTTATGTACAATTTTGGCCTCGCTCTCACGAACGCAAGCACGCTGGTTTCAAGCTCTTCGTTCATGACATGCACTTAGCCCCCTTGTTGACGCCACGGAACCTGCAGAAGGAAATTTAACTGAAAATTATCAAAAAAAGATGTCTCTGTTCGAACGCGGCGCCCCGGGCGCTTGGCAGCGATTGTCTCGTGTTGTCTTCTTCGTCATCGTCTTTTTGCGCTCGTTAACCATGAGCGTAAAACAGCGCCACTTCTTCGCTGGAAAAACTCCTCTCACTCCGCGACGCCAATCCCAGTCCGATGTTGTCACACGCCTCAGGCGAAAATGGCGCGAGCCTTTCTTTTTGCCGCTTCCACAAACGAAAATGATAACGCAGTCGTCTTGATTCCGTATCGCAAGCGCAATGACAGCGCGCATTGGGTTCCTATACACTACGGCAAACCAGGCTGGCAGCGACACCGCCGGCCCGCCCGTCTGGACCTCAGGCGACGTCAGCAGTGTGGTGCAAAGTGCAGGGTGGAGCGACTTACTTCAGAGGCGCTCGCAGCAACTGTGTTACGTTGTGAAGCCGCCTATACTCGGGTATAGCTTTCTGTAGTTATGCAGTGGAAGCTACGAGGGCGAGACACAAGGCGTTCACAAGCACGTTCTTATCACGCGCTCACGAGTTCATATTCTGCCACCAGGCTACGACACTGATCCATCACTGAGAAAGTGTCAACCCGTCTTGCCCCCAGCGACCCGAGACTGGTTTTGGTTGAGATGTTGAGATACGTGTCCGGTCCTTTCTTGACCCGTGCACCCGTGCTGCGTGAAGGCTTTTCTTTTGTTGCTGCGCCTGCCTTCAGAGGATGGCAAACGAACCATGGCAAGCCCAGCTGCTAGTCCCCGTCGTGCGTGGGGGGAGGTGTTGGCTGGGGTGGTTCCGCATGCTTGTTTCTCTGCCTGTCCCTCGCCAAAGCCAAAGAGAGTGGGGCTTCCTTTATTCGGTCTATGGTTCCGGAAGGGTGAAGGGAAAAAGTTGGAAAGCCGGGGCAAGGAGGGTACCGTCTTTGTCCAAACGGCGTCAGAGGTGGGGTGATCCTTGTTCGGGATAAGGATGCCAGCACGGGAACAGAGGACCGTTTCCTTCTCTCTCTTGTTTAGCCTTGGCTAAATAGCCGCAGAAAGCTGCACCGTCGATGTTACTATCTGGAGGGCCTCCTTTGAGGGAATGTGCCGTTTCGTTCTTGAGTTTTACCCGACTACAGACTTTGCTGTTTTCAATGTCGTGACATATATTAGTGGGAGCAAAGAAAAAGAAAAAATAATGCTGCCCAGCCCGCATCGCAAAAGGCACAACGTCGACACAGTGGAAACTTGGGAGAGTTAGTTATAATTGTCGACATAATTGCACAGAGCAAATTAGTAAGTAAGCGAAAAGAGGAAGCGGACGCCAAAAATAAGGAAGGTGTGAAATAAAGAAAATTAATTATGTTTATGTCCCATGTATATATTTCTAGCGTTTTTTTTTTTTTCAATGAACCTTATAGTTGAAATCGGTGCCTTTCTTGTGTCCTTCCTTCTGCCCTCGTCTTTTGCACGTTCAATCACTTCGTCACTGTTGATGCATAGTAATATTAGTAATAGTCGGAACACTCCTGGTCTAGAGTGTAACCTGCTAACTACAGCGCTGAAAAAAAATATATTTTTTATCAAATGATATTGCATCTATGATAAGAAAACTATAACAAAGACAGCTATACAATTTAGTCAACGCTCAGCGTATGCCTGTCCAACCTTATAAACTATGGTTGGTAAAGAAAAAGGCAGAGAGAAGTGGGCAATTGTCAATTTCTGTTTACTCTTGAGATGAATCGACATTGCGCAAAAAACGTGAAATTGCTATTGAGAGGGTTAGCACCGCAGGGTGTCGGAATGTGTTTACCTCAGAAGCAAATATTCGTCGTACATGCGGCGGCACCTTGCAACCAATACCCATGTATATATTTCTAGCGTTTTTTGTTTGTTTTTTTCAATGAACCTTATAGTTGAAATCGGTGCCTTTCTTGTGTCCTTCCTTCTGCCCTCGTCTTTTGCGCGTTCAATCACTTCGTCACTGTTGATGCATAGTAATATTAGTAGTAGTCGGAACACTCCTGGTCTAGAGTGTAACCTGCTAACTATAGCGCTGAAAAAAAATATATTTTTTTATCAAATGATACTGCATCTATGATAAGAAAACTATAACAAAGACAGCTATACAATTTAGTCAACGCTCAACGTATGCCTGTCCAAGGCAGAGAGAAGTAGGCAATTGTCAATTTCTGTTTACTCTTGAGATGAATCGACATTGCGCAAGAGACGTGAAATTGCTATTGAAAGGGTTAGCGCCGCAGGGTGTCGGAATGTGTTTACCTCAGAAGCAAATATTCGTCGTACATGCGGCGGCACCTTGCAACCAATTCCGATCAACTTCGACGGAATTTTGCCAAGGCTCACAAAAATGCAGTATGCAGATGCATACCATTCACGAGGCGGACTCGAGACTTTTTTATAGACATTGTACGAAGAAGAACGGGGGGGGGGGGGGGGGGGGGGGGGGGCGAGGTGTGCAGGAATGCTGCCAAAAAAAAAGGGGTCGGCTACAAAGCGATAGTTCTGTAGGCACTTAGGGCGACCCCCTCCCCTCTCTCGTTTGGACCCTCAACTTCGTGCTCTTATTCATTTTAGACGTACGTCTTTCTTGTATCCAGTTTGCATCATTAGGTTGCTTATTCCCTCCAGAATTTTCCATCGCGTGCTGAAATGTATATCTTTCTTGCCTTGCGTCGATTTGCCTCGATTTGGTTGGATCAAAGATTGAAAAAGTGCGCCCGCGTATGTGTGTGTGTATGCGTGCGTGTCCACGCGCGCGTACCTGGAAACTGTAGGAACAGCTGCTATTTTCACACCGTCTATTGTTAGGAAACTGTAGCCTCGTTTACATGAACCCGACTTCGGCGGGTCGAGCCAGGAGATCGAGTTGAGCAAGGTCAGCCCAACTTGACTGCATGTTTACATGAACTCGATTTTAGCGAGTCGCGACCGGTTCAACAGCAGCGGCAACAAGCGTCGAACGGCGCAGCGGGAAAGGGCAGTGGCAGCCGGGAAGATTGCGGCATGCACGGCTGCCTCGCAGGCGCTACGGCGCAAGCGAATAACAGGTTCGCATTTATCACCTCTCCTTCCACTAACCCGACTCAGACCGGTTTACGTGCTATCTGCTGTTGGGGTCGAGTGAGTCAACCCACCCCCTGCAGCGGAGTTGACTGGACTCGCTCCCTCGACTCCCGGATCCGACTCGTTTACATGAACCCAGTAACCGGTTTTCAGCTCAAATCCTCCACTCAACCCGTCATGTAAACACCGCTTATAACGTGCTTGTAATCATTTTCCGAGAATTCCTTTTCCTGCGGCGCTAGTCTACCCCGCCTGCAGGAGGGGCGCGCAACAAGGGGAGGGGGCGGTCCTTTGTGCCAGTTCCGGAAGAGGGGACCTCACAGCACTATAGTCGGTTACAACTAAAGAACGAAGCGGCACATGCAACTCAGAGGGAGCCCTCCAGCCAGTCACGTCGATTTGTGTGGCTGTGCATGCAGCCAAGCCTGCGAAATAGAAGGAAGGAGACGGCGTTTTGTCCCCGTGTAGCCGAGAGTGGATGTCCTTTGTTCGGGATAAGGCTAAAAGAATAATAACGCAAAAAGAAAGGAAAAGATTTTGCTGCCCCGGCATCCGCCATCGTCTCTAGGAGCACCTGAGCTGGAGCAGGGGAAAAGACAGGGAGAAAGGCGAAGGTACTAGTAGGTGTGGTGCCCCCGTGTATTGTCTCAGCTGCACTGGCAACTAAAGTGGGGGGGGGGGGGGGGGAGAGGGCTGGGCTGCCCACCTTTCGCAAAGATCCGCGCGAGAGCGTCTTTTTCGCAAAAGCGCTGAATGTTACATGTGGGGTCATATTCGGCAACAGACGGTCGTGGCAGCTTCAGTCTCCACTGCTGTCGCGGCGCACCTGTGGAGACCGAACAGAAAACTGTTCGGTCGACGCGATTGGCTGGGCGGTCTCCTTTGATGGGCATGTGCTGCTTCGTTCTTGAGTTGTACCCGACTTATATACCACATGGATTCATTTCAGCGGTGGAACATGGCGCCCTCTGAACCACGGCATTCGTTTGAAAGAAGTGCGAGTCTAGTTCAGGAAAACTGCACCTGCTCCATGGTTAGTGCTGAAATAGTGCAGCTGCGGCCGCCATGGAAGCAGATGATGGTTTGCGGGTTGTGATAAACGGCGGAGACTCAAGTAACTTTCACTCGTCAACAAGCTAGAACGCTGCTCGAGTTCTCCAAAGAAACGGATCGAGGCTGGTTCATGGCAACATGTTATTGTGATGTGCTGTTAGCACATTTCTTCATGAGATACGAGAGGTTGGCTGCCGCTGATGTAGGCTGTAAACAGCTGGCTGCAATTCATTGGCATCGCAAAGGCTAGCGGCGACCAGGCCTGCACTCGACCATCCGTTTTGGAAGCAGACAGTGCCAAACTGCGCTCAAAGTGCCGGAACTAGCGGTACACACCCGCCGCACCGCCGCTGCCGCAGAACTTTGCCGAACTGGTGCATTGAGTGCAGGCGAATCGAGCGCTCTCCAACTTCCCCTCCACAGCGCTAGCATGAACAACGAACAACCGGCAGCACGAAGCGAAAGCCTGTCTCTTCCCTTTCCTGTCGCTTTAGCAATGCCTGTCCTCGAAAAATAATGCGACGCCCAGAATGCGTTTCGTAGCGTCAGGTGAAAAAAATTGGCAGTGGTTTAGCTCTGCTATGCCTGGATATACGTAGCGTAAAGTGCTCCGGTGTTTCGGCCGCACGTTTCGCCTTGGCTGCTCGACGGCGAACTGCCAGGCGACAACCTCGGGATCGGAAGAATTTACATTTTCCACTCTTCTGCGCCGTTTGGCAGCGGCTCGACTCTCCTTAGCTTACCAGAGCTTACATGTTGAGCGCGACCGTCATTTCTCCGCGCACCCTCCTCGCGCATGCGCAGTAGCGCGCGGCGCAACTGTCGTAAACACGAGGTCACGCGTCGGAGAGGAGCGCACGCCGGCGGCGCCGGCAGCGAGGAGCTCGCACCGGCTGTGGCGAGGAGGCGACGCACCTGCGGACCTGCGCCTCTCGTGACGTCACGCGGTTCTCGCGCATGCGCATAACAGGCGGCGCACACTGGCGCAAAACTCGGCTCTGACCCGCGTAGTGTGGCTTTACTAGCTTTACGCTACAAAACAATCCAGCAAAGCAATATGGCGGAAATCTGCTTGGAAGTTCGACACACACTACATAGGGCAAAATCGAGGGAAACGTGCAAACATCGTAGAGGTATCGTTCCCTCTCGTGAACACCTCCTGATTGTAAATGTTTAGCAGCGCCACACTCGTTATTTTTTTTGAACTGTGATTATTTAGTACACGTGCATGTGTGTAGATAGCGCTACGTACTACATTTATCTACATTTATCGCATGTCGCTGCGTTATTGCTATTATTGTTTGTATTCTGTGGACTTTGTTCTTGGCAATTGTTACAAGTTGATTAAAAGAATGAGAGACCGACATTTTAAGAGTATATTTGCCAGAAAAAAAGAAGCCGCGGAACGTTTCAAGAGCTTGTGTCCTTCATGACGAGAACAAAAAAGGTAGCTAAAATCAACTAGACATTGCGCATTCCCCAAAAGCCGTAGAGTAAAGGCGATGCTTAGCCGCGTAGAGCGAAGTATTAAGTTTCTTCACGCAAAATCTCAAAACTGCCACGCGCTGGTTACCTGAACAGTATTGCATTCCGTTTTTAACTATTTCGAAAAAACGCTAACTTTGATCAGGAATAACTTTTAAACTAAACAAGGCAGACGGATGAAATTTTCAGAATGGAAGGGCGATTAGACGATCTCAAACTGTACAAAAAGGCGCCGCAGTGCAATGCATATCCCAAAAGTTATTGCAGATTACATTGTTCTGTTTTCTATGCTTTTCAAACATGCGTGGCTAATAAACTAATCTATACACGTACTTCTAAATGCTTAAATATGTTGATTAGCATCCGATCTCAAAGTATCTCGAAAGATATTTCTCTAGGTGCAAGAGGTTTTTCACAATTTTGCATTTCCTGAGACAAGTTGAGCTCAACTGCCAGTTTTCATCTTTGCGTTTTCTTTTACAGTTGAAACAAATTTGCAGCTACCGTTAAACCAAATGCATCTTTTGAAAGCATAAAAAACTAGCTTTTCGGAGATATCTGAACCATATTTATGAAGCGAACGAGCGAGGTACAGTCGACGTACAAATATCACCAAAAATGGTTCCCGCTCACCGTCAGAGTGGGACCGCCACCTTAAGCTGGCGGCGCGCACTCCTAACTTACACAGCATAGCCACAGAAAGCTGTCCCCGAGTATAGCAGTGTGACTTTTTTTTCGCTTCCTAACGCCCACTACAAATTTGTCGCTATTTTTTTCTTGGCTAGATTGTTTGGAGGACGAGCTTAAATTCTGCAAATACAACATGCCCCTAAAATTTAAAAAGGTTAATTAAAGTTTCCAGTTGATTACCTAACTAATTAAAGCATTCTTCCTCCTACCTTGCACCGACCGTAAACCGCGATACACCCACATGGTTAAAATAAACCTAACCCAAGATACCTTTCTTTTAACTTTTTAGACCCTCTAAAAAAAAGCACCCGGTAAAAGTAAACAGAACAGCGGCCAAATGTTGGGTTGCGTCACGTCCAGTTTCATCGTTGCATCGCTTGTTAAATACAAAGAAAAAGAGTCGAGGAAGACTCGCCACGTGCACTGATCCGCCAATATAACGGCACTGTATACACACTGCCCACGAGCCGCAAGTCGGACACCGCTAGAGACCAAGTGTTGTGAGAATTAACGGGGACGCTTGGAGTGATGCACGGTGGAGTGCGTACCGCTCGTCCGTTTTTCGGGTGCGTGAGACAGTAAGTGTGCAAAGTACCGCGCACACTGGAAGATCGATGGGGCCGGTAACGCGTCCCGCGCACTCGGCCAAGCTGGCCGCCCGCGAATCAATCACAAAGCGCGCAAAAAGTGGCGCGAGGAAAGCCGCGGGTAATCCATTATGACACGTGACTTGTGGCCACCTGTGAACAAACAAGGCAGCGAAACATACGTACGCACTTCTGCCGCGTCCGCGGCTCAAACGAAGCGGCTTCCTTCGGCTAGGAGAGCCGCATAATCATGACGCAAAAAGACGCGACAATTTTGCTTTTCGCATGAGAGGCACTTGAGTGGATTTCGATTACGGCAGTATAATGCAGAATAAACTGTATACAGCACAACAGAACCTTTCTGCCGTGTTTAACGGCTTTCACTTGCTCACATAACGACCGAATTGAGACCGGCCCGGTGACTCCACAGGTGCTGAACTGTCCTACTTAGCCCGATGTGTAGTAGTCGGGCGCACGTCATTTTGGTCACGTCGGTTTTAGTGCGCTGTCTTAACAAGCGGCCAGTGCCGTTAACTAAACCAGCATGACTAGGCCGAGCCAGGTTCCGCGTCCAGCCCTTCATTCTTGATTAGAAAAAGCAAGAGGCTTGTGAGCTCAGCTTCTTACGAAAGGCCGGCCATCTTACGACAAAATGTCTGTGTTCTCGGGAAGCCGCAGAACTCCCTCCAGTGAAATTCTTTAGGGGATTTTGCGCATATTTCTTGGTAGGAACATCGGCCTGAAATTCTTTATATTGTTGGCTGCCTTCCGAGGTTTAGCTACTGCACAGTCGAACGGCTGGCTACCAGTACCACGCTGTCGAGGATACTTTCCCAGGACTCAGCTGCACGTTAAAGCAGTGTTTCAAGCCATGGTTGCGCGAAGCTCAGCAGGCATACCCGCGGCGACGTACCCGCAGTGCCCGCATTATTGCGAAAGCATTATGCGGCCCGAGCAACGGAACTCGGCGTTGTCGCAGTTGATCGAAAAAGTAGTCACAATTTCCCAGATGACGTCACCGTGGTTACCCAAGGTGCGGGAAATTCAACCAAGGACCTTCAGATTGAGAGGCGAGCACGCAACCACAGGCCACAAAACCACGTTGCCTCTTGGCGCATAAAGCTGAAACTAGCGTATGCGTTGACTTACGACTGTACGCTGATAAGTAAATGTGTCATTAGAAAAGAAGGTAAAAAATTCAAAAGAAAAAGAAAAAAAAACAATTATTTCACATTCAAAGCCTCCGTGAATTTCTTTTCTTTTTTTTTTTTTTGGGGGGGGGGGGAGGTAGGACGCTATGTATCGCTGCACAGAGCACCTTAATGCTAATTCCGAATCAGGGCCTCACACTCAGTTGACGCGCACGTTCAAGCCGGTGGCAGGAATGTCGGCTGAAAAAGGATGAGCTTCACGCTGCATCGGAAATCTCACCGGGCGTTTCTTCTAACCGGAAGTGCTAGCGGCTACGCCGCCATGCGTCTCTTTCAAACTTCCCAAGGTGCTCTATACGCAGGGCCCTGCCATCCTGCCGTTCACTGGGTGTCTCGATGCTTATCGGGGCATCCTGGCCGCTTAAGCTCGGGAGCAGCTGGTAAACTACTATTTCGATGGCCTTTTGGCGTATACCTCGCACTTGCTCATTCTTCACGTTACGTCGACAAAATGACACACAACTCTGTCTGCCTTACGATACATCTCCCCGGTATGAATGCAATCTCTGTGTACACCTCAAGCACGTGCATATCAGATTTTGGCGCTTCCTCTGCCTTTTTTATCGGGTGGAAAGCTTCTCGTCTAGCACAGCGTCCGCTGTCTCTTCACCGAAAGAGTTTTTAAAAGTGACCAAAAGGTTTCGGCTATGACGTGGCCAAATCGACTTATGCTGGCCTTCCTAAGGGTGAATATCTGACCGCAAGCTCCGCCAGATTTACGTCAAGAAAATATATATGTACGCAGCAGAGGAGGTATCAATGCTGTTAAAAATCACGCAACTCGAACAGAAATAAACTGCAATACATCATACGTATTTTCAACGAATGACAAAATTATTTAGCTAGCCAAAGAGTCATATAATGCGTAAAATGCATGGACGACACTAGAAGCGACGAGGCGGACAACGGCGCGTTGATGCTGCATTCACCAGAGCAGCGCACGTCTCCCTGTTGCTTATCCCCGCCACCCTTTCTTGAAAAAAAACAGGCAAGCAGCAGGCTGCTCCGTCCACCAGCAGCGTCACTTGGCGCTAATTAGGAACTTTAAGACACGCCAAGCGGAAAAGCTTCTCGGGCCGAACTTCGTTTTCATTGTTTTGTTTCTCAAATACCAAGCCAAAACAACAAAAACAGATGAAAGACGCTTCCTTAAGACGTGCGATTGATAACCGCGACTGTCAAAAAAAAAAAAAAAGAGGAACTTAAACACACTGGCAAAACATACTCGACATGCGACAGCGCACACAACGACGAGCCACTAAGACAGAGAAAAGATTGACTCTCTTCGCTTGTGTGCGTTGTCCTTTCATGCGTTGTTATATGCGAAAAAAAAAAGGATGAAAAGAGGCATGGGAGGAACGATAACGATCGAAGGGATTCCGGGTATCAGCGCGCTGGAAGCGAAAAGTGCCATTCCCAGCGAGCTGTCGGGTGTCCAGAGGGCTGCACGCGGTGTCCGTGATGCAAGTCAGAGTGACATCGGACAGCAGCGGGTAAACAAGGGACGCCGGCGGCGGACGTGACAGCTCCGACTGACCAGACAGGTTCCCAGTGCAAGCAGTCATCGCTATACTTGCGACGATAAACCTGATTCGATTGCTTTTTTCCCCTGCGAGCAATCCAGTTCGGAGGCGCTGGTTGCTTACCAGCGGCTGCCTTCTGCGGGCTCATACAGCAACCTTACGAACTAAACTTATTTCAACTCGCCTCGGACAAGGGAAAATAATTCCGACGCTTTCGATGACTTAAGCCTCTGGCGCATGATCGGCTTAGTTGCTTATGCGTCATAACACCAAACAGAATAAAACACACAGCTTTTGATGAGACAAAAGTAAAGGACGACAAACGCCAGCAATGTAAACATCCTTTACGCCTTGGGATCAAATTCACGGAGCTCGGCGTTTTCAAGGTGCAAGAGTAAATAAACAGTGCCTTCGCTGTTATAGGAGTGGCTGCTGTCATTCACGAGCGCATGGAATCGAGCCATACATCAGCATGTTTAGTATAAGTACGAACAGGTTTGTGAATTAATCTTGTGGTGTTTTATGTTCAACCTAAAATTCCTTATTTATTCACACTATATGTCTGCGCACGTTATTTTTTTTTTTTTTGCATTTTCTGCATAATTCTCTTCTACGTCGCTTATTGGCCACGCGGAAGATTGCAGCACCGCGACGTTTTTTTTTTTTTTTTTAGAGCTCTTTAGTGTTATATAAGGTGGTCACATGTCCGCAGCGCTTTTTCGCGATTCTTAAAGTTATGCTTTCTTTCCGTTATTTTCCCTCGTTTCTTTCGTCATCATCAATTCCGAAACGAAACAAGTCACAAATATGATTACTATTCTAGATACAGCCACGGACAGAATAATATGGACCACGCTTCGGCATTCCTACTCTTCCCGCGCATTGCCAAACGGAAATAGATATGCTTGTTACATTTATGCGCAAGCTTCCAAGCTGCATTTGCATGCGTATGTAATAAAACAATCATTAATTCACGCTAAGTAACCCGTCAAAAAAATACGGACCTCACCGATGCGAGGTCCATATTGTTTTGTACGCGACTGTACGTCTGAGTGAACGAATAACACGTGGGTGTGACAAGCAACAACGCATTTTGCAGCAGCGATATGAAAGTACAAATTTCATCACAGACAGCATAACTTGCAGCACGTGAATGGGTGCGCATTGCGTTTTTGCCGACAGCAGTGTAGCAGAAAATTAAAGAAAAGAAAACGCCAAAGAACGAACATGAGAAAAGGAAGAGCTTTGAAAGGAAAAAAAAAAAGGAGTTAATATTTGTCTCGTACTCAGTTTAAAACGGCCAGTGGAAAAATTTTACTTTTCTTTCTTTCCTGATGATACAGGCACTGCCAATGACGTCATGAGGTCACATGGATTTTCGTACCGAGGACAACTCCAACAACGCCGGGTTCTGCGCCTCATGAGCCATATAATGCATTTGCATTAAAATCACAGTAAGTCACTGCGCTGTAGACAATCGCTTTCTTCAAGAAGGACACGATACGTCTTGCAGAAAGGAAAATAAAGGCAAAGTAACGGCAATCCCTTACGTTCAAAGCTTATCTCTTTTAGCTAAAGAGCACTGGATAACCCACAGTAGTCGTTGCAAATTCTATTTTTAAGAAGCTGTCTCACAGATGAGTCCGGAATGTAGTCAGTCCAAGGACACAGAAGGCTACGCCATCAACAGCATTGCGTTGACTGCGCCTAACGTGCCGAATGAAAGTTACCAATTTTGAGCGGTACGATATATGTATATTGTGCTAACGACCAAATCCCCGAACGACAGGCTACGAGCGCATGACAGGCTGCTGCAATTTTGTACTGCCCTGTTAAAGTCTCGGGTGCGTGATGTCCTTTGACGAGTGTATCATTATTCGCCTTAAGCCGCCGCGGTGGCTCAGCGGTTCTGGTGCTCGGCTGCTGACCCGAAAGACGCGGGTTCGATCCCGGCCGCAGCGGTTGAATTTCTTTAGAGGAGAAATTCTAGAGGCCCGTGTACTGTGCGATGTCAGTGCACGTTAAAGAACCCCAGGTGGTCGAAATTTCCGGAGCCCTCCACTACGGCGTCTCTCATAGCCTTAGTCGCTTTGGGACGTTAAACCCGATAAACCAAACCAAACCATTATGCGCCTTAACATAAGCCAGTATGCAGACGCGAGATAACTGAGGCAGAAGATTTGCCCTTAACAACGGCCCTGTCTTTTGGCTTCTAATTTCATTTTTTTTCCTAGCGTGTGCAGTTTATACCTGGTCGCAACATTTAGTGTTTCCTTCTCTTGACTTTTAACTTTTTCTTTTTTACATTTTCTATGCGCATGTGTTGTATATGTTGTGTCCATAATTCAGTTAATTTTGAATTAGCAGTGAGCATCTTGTTGGCGTTATTAAACTCTCCCTTTGCGCCCGGTCCTTTTGCGTTGTGCAGTTTTACCAGAAGTGTGTGATGAGAGGCTAGTTGGTAAGACATACTGAAGACACAAAACTACGCAGGAAACAGGACACAGAAAAGAAGCAGACAGGACGAGCGTAGTTTTACCATTCATTACTAAACCTACACGACCCAGACTTTTTTTCTCCGCATGCAAGCTTCCGCAATGTTTTATTTTTTGCAGCATTCCTTTCTTTTACGCCCTTTGTTCAGAGCGCTATCTTGCGTGAACTTGCAGCGTCACTTGTGAGCGAGACGTCAGTCCACCAAGACACATACACACCACCTTGAATGCACAGCTTCGTTCGTTATCGCTTTTCAATTACTTGTGGCTAGTAATACAACTCTAGAAGAAACTCAAATTTCAACCCACGCAACTCGCTGTGTGGTGTTAAACACCCTGATGTGGAGGACTAAGCAAGTAAGGAAGTTTGCATCAGCATGACCGCTGCCGTCGGGCGGACGTCGCTCAAGAAAGTAGACGCAGATGATCCTGTGCAAGGTGAAACGATAATTTTACCGGTTCGAGAACATTTTCAGCATATCCCACATGTAAAGGAGCACGTCCTGGTAAACTATTTTCGTTTTGTAGCGGATCTTATCGGAAAAGATGGAATCTGTAAAGGCAAGGTATCAGACTTGGGTCATATTTGAAGCCGGAACAACATAGCCCTGACAGCGCACGTGATGTGGGCTAGCACAAGAAAAAAATCGAAAAGAAGGCATCGCTTCCTGTGCACACTACAGCGGCGCCTTTTCAGAGAGACCACACTACACAACCTTTCATCTCTCGGCTGCAACGTGCCCATCGCCACCCACCCAACCAAAGCCAATGCAACGGCAGGTGCACAACGGTGGCCGCGCTACCAGAAGGCTGTCGTCTTGTTTAGAGAGCCCAACACCTTACGTGAGCGTGTGCCTACGTGAGCACGCACCTCACGCGTGCCCTGGACCAGACGGGGCCTCCGCGTGCATTCGATTTGCCGAGGACAGGCGGCGTAAATGAAGGCGGGCCTCCGGATCAGCGCGGAGGCGAGTCTCCCGGGAGGCCGCCTCTTGCGTGCGGCGCGCTGACCGCGAAGTGCATGCGCGAGGTACGGCCGAGTACCCCGCGGGAGCCTCGCTTTCAGCGAGAGGCCCCCCTTTGCTCGGCGCCGACCAAGACGTCCGGCGGGAGGCAGTCTACGGAAGTCCGCTGCCGGCGGCTATTTATCTCGCCGCTGGCTTTAATTACCGCCGCCGTGCGGTGCCCGTGGCTCGCTGTGCATCGATTTAGAGGCAGCCGCTCTGCATAACCGCGTTAGCCTTAATCCTGGCCGCGGGAGCGACTTAGCCTCGACGCGAGTTACCCCCCCGGCTGCCGGTCGTTAAGCGGATGGAAGAGAGAGGCCGCGACGCATCCGAGAATCCCAGTACGAGAGTGTACACGGCAAATAAGCCGAGCTCACAGCATCTCAGATTCAGGACTCCTGACGGGGGAAAAAAAATGCCGCACTGTTTGGAACCATGATATCGGTGCTTGGTCGAATAAGCTCGTTCCTCGAGTCCTTCAAACCCAACCGCATCCGAATTGAGTACAGCGATTTCCAAACGTTCTCTTACTAAGACTTGTCCAACAAGGGTAGCGCTGCGTGTGTGCCTTCTGTCTGCGTCCGTGTCTTTTGCGCTGTTTTAAGAAGCAAAGAGTTGTCCGAACTGATCAGCTTAGCATTGAGCTGCCATTTGACGCGTTTTGCCTCTTTTTGCTTTTCTCGCGTGCATGTGAACGTTAAATTCAGAGAACATCAAACATCTTTCGCAGCCAGTGCTCTCCGCACGGCTTCCGTCACACTCGTCGAGAGCGTTCGAGCAGGAAGCAAGGAACGACGCTGAGATTCGGAGACGGTTCTAGTACGGACGGTTCTAGTGCATAAGCATCGACTGCAGCCCAAGAGCAGCATGCCGCCCGGTTTAATTCTATTCGGTCCGCAGGGCCCTGGGGGCGTGCTCTGGGCAGGCTGGCGGAAATGGTATATATGTAATACATTCATACCGCGAGCGCCGGGACAACGAAAGCTGCGTGATCAAGACTCAGCCACACACACTGGTCATTCTATCTCGAACAAATCATGTCTCTTCAGGGCTCGTTCCTGGATTGGTCCGGACTTTAAAGCTTATTGCAAAGCAGAAACATTAGCCGTTTCTTCCGTTTTCCTTGTTCAGTTCCTTTCTATGTCAACGCGGTAATCAGTGGCTGCGGCGTTCGGCTGCTGAGTCCCCTCTCGACCGCGGCGGACGACGGGGACGAAGCTTAAACAACGAACCCCAGGTGGTCGAAATTAATCGGGAGCCCTCCACTACGGCGTCCTTCACAGATGTAGGGCTTGGACGTTTCGCTTTACAGAGAAAGTGAATGATATAAGTGCGCCCAATTGAATTTCCTAAATTCGGTTTTAATCGAAAAACGTCCGTAGCTGGACATGCACGCCACACCCATAGCAGGCTGTTGAGAAGGGCTCATACCTAGTCAGAGGAGAAATTTAACAAAGTAGGGAAACCAGAGGCAAGGTGAGACGGTGGTACCAATGCCTCAGCACAGTTGGACGTTTTGATACATCGCTCCCCGCACCTTGATTGCATGCCTCTGCACTCTAAGAAGAAAGAAGTAAAAAGGGAGTAAAGCTGTCTTCAACCACACTCACTTTTATACAGGACAGCTTACCTCCCTTTTCCCTCTCATACAGGCAGGCGGACGGAAGAACGAACGAACGGACGGACGGACGGACGGACGGACGGACGGACGGACGGACGGAAAACGGCTAAACGCGGGGAATTATGCTAGCGCGCTAAAACAAAAAATGAAAAAAGGCAAATACCAGACGAAATTTCAATCCACTTTTTAGCGCTAATGCAAGCCGCATCTTTTCAGAAGATTGTAAACAAATTTCATAGCCTCAGCTTTTATTAAAACTTCTCTAAGCCAATTCTTTCGAAAACCATTTTCGAAGTCACACCCCACCTTAAATGCTGGCAAATCGACTGCTCGTGCCAAAAAAAAAAAGGCGACGCAAAAACCCTAAGTGATTTTTCACGACGCAGTGTTATCACCAAAAAAAAAAAAAAACAGTAATTCGACAATAGAAAATTATACTCGCCGCATATAAGACCCAAAACATGTGGTCTGTAATAAACATCGAGAAAAGTCAGCCAAACTTTAAAAAAAGAGAAACCGACAACCTCCAACACTCTGCTCATGGCCCATGTGTCACTTCGGGACGTTAAAGGCACACGGAAGGCAACTCGATCCAATTACTGTATACTCAGTAAAAAATTTATTCTTTGGCGCCTTCTGGTGATACTGATGTTTTTCCAACAGCAAAAGACGCATTTATCGTCGAGAAAATTTGATTTTAAAATCTTCCACCAGTCTATTCAAACCCGTGACGACCTTACAGAAAAGGAACGGTTGCCTCCGTTTTGAAGTGAATGGCCGCGTAGCGTAGTCTCCGGGATCCCTGCCACGAAATCAGGGCCGACGCACGCATTTCACTCAAAAAATCGGCCGGTAATGGCGGCACATGTATTTCATTTCTTAGACTTTTCTAGCCTAAAAAATCACCGTTTTCCGTCAAGTGTGCTCTCTATTTCATTAGAACGCGGGATCCCTATAAATACAGGCCAACTTCTATTTGTCCTCGGCATCACTTCAAACCTCACATACAGTATATCATATAGTATATCGTAACAGTACCCTTGCAATGGTATTGTTGAAAGGTTAACGTAACATAACTGCTAAAAGCCACAGAGACGAGACAGCCTCGATTTCTTCCACAAAGTGCTGACACTGAACCTCTACAAACGAACGTATCTTCGCATATTCGCACGAATGAGCAGTGCATAGGCTTGCGACAGCTTCTCAGTTGCACAACAAAAGCGCATACAAAAAAAAACTAATAAAAAACTAATTCCCTCCGTCCCTCCCGCTTAATTTTGCAGGAAGTGGTTGTACAGCTTATTACGACACTTTTGCCTCCCTCTGCCGAACCTCTGGCTAATTCTTGCCCGTCGCTAAGGCTGGGAAAAAAAAAAAAAAAACATTTGCACCACTCCGTCTAGTCTTGCATTGTCCGCGTTTCGCCACCTGGCACTCAGCTTTCGCTCAGCTCTGGCGAACTCCTGTTTTAAACAAGAGAAAAGGCCAAGCTTTCCTCCCCCCCCCCCCCCAGAAAAAAAAAAAAAACAGAGGCGCGCGCGCGGTGGTCTTTATTGCGTTTACGTTTTTCATATCCACTCGGTCTCACTAAATGAAACAGATTATACATTTGCACACACTACAGCCAAGCAAGGAAACCCATAGCTCGTAGTGTCGAGGTTGCGCAATTTCTTGAGGCCAAAAATTGCACGCGTTATTTTCTCTCTGGGCGTACTAAAAGCGGCAACTTTGTTCCAAACACAGACAATTAATGGACATGTTCCGTCAACCCTCGCCCACGAGTACACTTTTCCCGGCTGTCGACGCACCTTTTCTGTTTAGGATATGACTAAGAGCGTGCTCTGTTGACGCGCGCTAATTAATCAGACAAAATAAATTTATTGACGTCAAAGCGCATAAGTTGCGAGATGTATCGAAAGCAGAAGTAAGCCTTCGTGTCATGCGCGAAACCCACGAGCGTAGAGACGCGTTTATCCCTACGAGCAAACTTTTCGAAAAAAAATATGGATTTATGGAAAGGCGGAATCTATTAAGAGTTCAATATTGTTTACCGGGTTCAAGTCAACGCAGCCAGCAAGCGGACTCAATAGATCGGAGGCAGACGCTGTAGGAGATAAGAGAGAAGCTGAAGCAGCATTAACGCGGCGCCACGATCAATTGGGTTTGCGTGTGCCGAAACGCGATAGGCGCGTCAATTTAAATTTAGCGAAGGGAAGAAAGCACAGAAGCGAAAAAGACTCTCTTGCAACACTGTCCGCATGGTCAGTCAAAAAGAAATAATGGAGCACGAAATTCTATTAGCGAATGTTTTCTCTTTTTTTTTTCATGGCAGCGGGCGAGAGTGTCGGCAGCTAAAAGACAAAAAGATAGGGACACGAAATCGCATTTAATTAGCGGCACAGAGCAGGACAAGACACGAAAGGGGACTGTCGAGCGCCCGAATTATCACTGAACATTTTACTCTTGCGCCATTTGTGAACGCACAATTAAGAGAACTCGGAAGGGCGTTTCTTCTTCCTTATTTTCCCTCGTGCCGCCGTCGCCGGCCGTTATATTTCCGCCGATAATGGACTGCGCCCCGAGCCGTCCCAGCGGCAAAGCGTTTTTTGCACGACAATGAAGCGGCGCGCGCGAAGACAGGTCCGCCAACTAATCCCGCGTCCCTGAATCACGGTGAAAGCAACCCCCCCCCCCAACCTCATGGGCCTTTGGGCGCTTAGTTACACTCGCGCTATACTCGGCGTCCATTTGCATGCACGGAGCGCTTACAGAAGCGCAGGCGCTGCCCGCAACCAGCAGGGCTCGCAGCGGACGCTGCGAACGGATTACGCGCGAGCTTCGACGACGCGCCCGCGGCAAAGCAACAGTTGCGGCCAGCCCTGTGCGTGAGAGGAATCGCGATCCGTAAAAGTCGGCACGTCCTTGCCGCAAAAGGTCTCAATCAGATCATCGGACGAGCCTCCAGGCCGAAACGTAATAACTGCGCCGAGCTTGCCGTGCGAGCCTGCATGCTTCCCGCTTCTATACCGCCGCGGTTTCTCAGTGACCGCGGCGTTCGGGTGCCGAGTTGGAGGTCGCGGTATCGAATCCCGACTGTGGCCGGTATTTGTCGATACAGTCAGAATGCGAAGTGTCTCATGTGCTCAGCGATATCAGAGCACATTAAAGAAGCCCGAATGGTCGAAATTAATCCGGGGCCTTAATCCTGCATCATTTCCTTCACAGCGCGGTTTGGGTGTCACCCGAAAAGTGAGACAGTTACTGCGCCTCTCCTTTTCTCATAACCACATCAACCACCACCCCATCAAAGTCCTCGACAGGTCCACATCGGCCAACTTACAGTGGGAGAGATACAAAAATACGGAAATACGAAAATACGGAAAACCGACAAGGTTCGCAATCAAAACGGGTTCTTCGGCTGCTATGCATGTTTGCACGAAAGGAAAATGGCATAAAAAGACAAAGCGAGCTATTTGAACTACCCGCGTCGATTTTTCAATACTCCGTTTTCCCGGGCGCAGCGGCGATGAATAATGACAGCAGCCCACAAAGCTGGGCGTCCGAGCGCGAGCGCAAGGAACCCCAAGGCGGCAGCAAATAGCACGGGGCCCTCGCGGGTCGCGCTTCTTGCAGTGCCTCCGTGCGCAGGCGAGGCAGCGAAAGGGGCTGCACATCATGAATGCACAAATTGATGCGAGCTCGCAAATGAAGCGCACCGACCGCCTCCCGGAGGAGCGGGGAAGGGGAAGGGAATCCGGTCGCCGGACGGGTCGAGCGACGCAGGCCTTTGTTTTTCAGCTGATCCCGGCACAATGCGAGCAGCGGAAGATAACTCGCGCCGCCGGAGATACTGCCCTCATATGCGACAGTCGTTAATCACGCACCGAACAGAATTAACGACTATAAAGCAGATGCGCCAGGGGAGACATCCCGGAACACAGAAAATCCTCCTCTTTTTTTTTCGCCTTATCATAGTAACGTCGGCGTAAACATGTCCCGGAAAAGGACGCGCATGCTGGTGGTCCGCTTATCGAGCCCCGCATGTAAAGTGTCCGGGACCTCCCTAAAGGGATCAGCCCCGCGAACGATATGGTGTGGAAAAGGCAAGCCGCCGTCCCCAGCGGCTGCCGTCGTCTGGAAAGAGGCGTCTCAGAAAATTCCCCGCTCGCTCCGATGTGCGCCTCTATAACTGCGCCGCAACCGCGACTGGTCCCACGGGGTGCGCCGAGTTTCGCGTGGCACTCCAGGTGTAAAGCGCGGTTCAATGCAAAGTCATGACGGGTGCAGCAGACCATTTTTCTTCCTCTCTTTTTCCTTTCTGAATGAGAACTCCGGAAGGCTGCAGTGGGGACTAAAGTAGTGTGGTGCTGTGCTTTGTTGTGCAGCCGCAAAACAGAAATTTTAATTCGATAGCGTTAAGGTTCGCGTTCAGCGGAGAAGCCGGCGTCGCAATTGGCGCGTCAAGAAAACCCGGATTGGTCGAGAGGGTCACACGTCACACGTGACGTCACACGTGAAGCTCCGGATATGAAAAGTTGTTAAAAAATTTAATAAATGATGATTATAAGGTCGAAACATATGACTAAACCGTCATTACTGCATGGAACAATACAAAGTGAATTCATTGCGCTAAAAAGAAAATTGGGGTGCTTAGAATTCAATCGGACCTATGACAAAAAGGGAGGCCTTGTGTGTCTTGTCCGACACTGTTTCTGCGAAGTGATATGCAAAGAGGACTGCAGTCCGCATAAGGGACCCCATTAACGTTTTCGCGTCATACCCCTAAGGCGAATCTTAAGTGTCCCCCGAATTTTTACTTTTCTCGGCTTGTGAATTTTTCCCACGGGATAATGCCTCTCGCTACGTCCGTCTTAGGCTTGACTGCTTTTCTCCGTAATCGCATAAGTTTATTCGTTGTCGGCAGGTTTGAAGGCGAACAGGTGTCCACCCAGAAAACCGATACTCGCCATGCTTGCACGCAGCTCTGGCGCATCGCAGTTGTACTCGCCTTTTTTTGTGAGGTTATAAAAACCTGAACACCTAAAACACCGCCTCCACAGCTTTAACATATTTAGACATATATCTCTTCTTGTTCTTCACTTTCGCGCCGTCGTCATTGCTGATGCCGACGACGGTGTCGGCGTCGCCGTCCGTAGCGCACATAATGAGGAAGACGATGAAAACGAAGTGCTAGCCTGTGGCATCGCTGATAGCCCGCGCACAAGCCTCCTGATTTAGCTGTCCGCTCCCGTTGGGGGTTCCTGCCCGATCTAACTTAACTGCTCCGTGTGCTTGTGATCTCTTCGTCATCAGTACAACGCCTCGTTAAATGGAATAATGTTTTCGGTGGCTCTTAGCGAGTTCCCCAGTTCAGTCCCGTCAGCGTCGACGCCGTCCGCAACACAAACCTTAGCATCGCGCCAAAATATTGCGCGCCAGCAACCGCACGACGTGTGTTTACGGTTTGACAGGAGCGCCAACGGTGGTGGCTCGCTCGGCGAACTTGGCAGCGCTCCAGGGCGTTGCTCCAGCCGGCTAGACTCTGTGGACGGGATATGGTGCACAAGACACGCGTTGCAGCACATGCGCTCGAGCATTGGAGGGGAGCCTAGTAGTTTAAGCAGAATGTTACAAAAAGCCTTTGCTCTCACACCACAGCTAACGCTCAAACATTCGCCTTACACATTCGTAGCCGTCCTGAGAGATTTTTTTTTTTTTGAAAATTGGCATTATTCAAAGATGTTACCTTAAAGTGAAAGATCAAAGTTTCTACCCGCATTGGATAATTACACTCGAACAGTATACGGTGTTGATATTAAACGCACGATTTAAGAGCCATGCCGTGGCCGAACTTCTGACTGTCAGAGGTTCTCCGCCTATTGATGTAATGTAATGCCCTTATGTAATGCCTCAACAGAGGCCTTTAAGGGTAAAATAAATGATGATGATGATACCCACCGCCGATTTCGTTAATGGAGAAGCCATGCGTTTACGTGACACGATAAGTAGGTGGGTGCGGACAGCACAGCCTGCGTCACCCTTGTGCACAGCGCTCCAGCGCCGCACTGCATAGCAAACAAAGCGAGGCGTTTCCACAGCTGCTATAGGTGCTAGATGCAGCGCTTGTGCTGAGGTAGAGAGATCTCGAAGCCAGGTGGGCATGAGCCCTTAGTCGAAAAACATGGACAGCTAATTTCGGCTACTCTCCGGCGCACGCTCCTAGAGTGCTCTTGAAAACAATGACGCAGACTGTACTTGCTGACAGCATGGCTTCGTACAGTCCGAAAGACAGTCAGCGCAGTGGGCGCCCTGTCTGTGCGTCCACACCGGCGCCGGGGGCAAGGGTCGACTGACCGCTGGTGGTCAGTCAACACTCGTCGCAAGGATCGTCGCATTAAGCACAGAGCCATCGCAGGCATCCCACTCCTGGCTGTCTCCACACATTGCGATCTACATAGGCGTCACCAGTGCAGTGCGCAGTTGGTGCAGCAAACGGCTGTCCTCACCTTTCCATGACGGTGTGCACACAGTAGAGCAAGAGTGGTGTAAATGTATCACTCTTAATATAGACTGCATCAGAAGGAGATGTGCTGCTGGGGAAGAGAAAATGCCAAACCGTCATTTGAATCTAACGTCTTTCAATTACTTCCGCATAACTCTTCCCTTAGCGCGCCTATTAAAATCGTTCGATCTAAACGATGGAGCAAAATGGCACGTTCTGCGTGAGTTAGGTCACTTCCGGACAAGTAACACAATCCAGCATATTGCAAAAGAACTGTACTTCATTGTCGAATACGGTGTTGCCTAACCGCACGATGGAGTATTTTTAAACTTCCAGTGAAAGCTATCCACGCGGGGCGATCACGGCGAGCATGGCGTCCAAGGTGCCGTCCTCGCCTCGCGCCGATGTTGATCAGGAACGACAGAGTTCTCGCGATTCCACAGCGTCGACATTTGATTTGTAGATGCGAGCGGAAGCTTTGTGTGAAACGATGGCGCCCATTCGTGTGATTTTAGTTCGGAGAGAGACGAGTGCAGCGCCCAGCCCGGACTACAGACAGGCATCCGTCTGTAAATTTCATTTTCGCCGTTGCCAAGGAGATTTGGAGCTTTCCGAGCCTCTCTGAAGGTACCGCGCATGTTCTGAACGAACAACTCTTGCCGCCAGCAGGGTAGCGGATCGAGTTTTCTCCAAGACGGCCCGAGATCGACCTTAGTACAGCACTACGGAATAGCCGAAAGCGCTTCGAGCGCGCAACTCGTTCTCTATTTTTTTTTTTTTTGCTGATTGGAAAGTTTAGCATAAGGCATTCAGTCCCTTTGAATACTCGTTTCTGGCAATAACGCATAAGACGTATATTCTAAATGTTTTAATCTCGTATTTCCTTGAATACATTTAACATTTATGTGCATTTTGTACGAGTACCTGCAATTTTGTCGATCAAGAATTTTTTCTTCATGATATATCAATGTAAAGCCAATTTTTTTAATTTATCGGCCAATAAATTTTTTACGCACATCACCCTGAAACTACCTGTCTTCCCGCGGTAAGGACGGAGCTGATATAAAACGATACAGCCTTGAAGTCAAGGCCTGTGGAACACTCCTCGCATTTCGGCAAATACAGGAACTGTGCCCACAAATGTCCGCGCTTTCCGCATCAAATATGCGGACACTCACGGGCAGTACGAACGATCCTTATCAACAAAGGGTACTGCGCACGCACGAACAAGGACTACAAGGGCTGACAACAAACGCCATTCTCGTCCTTGTTCGTGTGTACGCAGTACCCTTTGTTGATAATGACTGAGCGACTCGCCTAACAACGCACTCTCTTAAACGAGCGATCCTGAACCGATTCGAAAAAAAAAAAACACCGCTTTCGAACTGAATCACTGCTGTGTCGTTCCGCTTTGACAGAGAAAAAAAAAACTACAGACGCCGCACTCCATATCGAAACCATGGGTGCCCTAGTTCCGTTCCACCGCGCACTGTGAGTTCCATACAGTACAACTTTTCAGCTCAACTCTCCAAAGACGCAAAGAGAACGTCGTGATACTCAGCGCACCGACGTTATATACGGTTCATCACTCGCGTTTCACTCCAACTAACCCCCTTCAACGTCAAATGTCCACAACAAAAAAGGCGCGACTCTGAGCGTCAGAACTGAAAGACACCGCCCGTGGTTTCACGCGCCGTTTCTTCCCAGTGTCGCTGAAAATGCGCGGAGAGACGACATTAGCGGCTTCTCTGTCGTCTCAAGTCAAGTCTCGAAAAGGAGAATGCTAACCACGTCCGAAGCGGTACTCAAGAGTTCACCGAACCATTTCCTTGACACCAAACGCGCACCGGCGCATGCATGCGTGCATGAATACGACGCTAGCCCGGAAACCTCGCTCATTTAGCGCACGATGCGCGAAAAACGAAACAAAAAACGTGTATATTTACAGCGGCAAAGCAGCGCAAAGAAGAGCAGGTTGGCTTACATGTAGAAAACACACACGCACACACACACACACGTGTGTGCGCGCGCGTATATATATATATATATATATATATATATATATATATATATATATATATATATATATATATATATATATATATATATATATATATATATATGTATGTATGTATGTATGTATGTATGTATGTATGTATGTATCGCCTTGCGCATCATAGGCAATTTTTTGTTTTGCAATTAATTAATTAGTAATTAAGATAATTTTTCTAAATGCGTAAATATTGACTTTAGACAGCAAATGTGAATCGCAAAGTTGGAGAGCACCTTCAGAAACCACCATTCCATTTATTTGCGATAAAGAAAGCCTCACGTGTATCTTTTTTTCCGAGCCCCAAAGAAAGCCCGAGAAATACAAAATGTGTGCTGCTACTTGTCGCAAGTACTTGCAACTGACTGCATTTCGTTTCTGCTGTTGTATTTGTTGTTAGCCTTGTCTCTTTTTTTTCCTCTTTTTTCTTTTTGTGTGTATTGAATGCTTGTGTAAGGATTCATTAGAAACTTGTGATTTTTCTTAATGTCCTATTTATCTCCAAATACTGATAGCCCTTGCGGGCTGTTACAGGGTGGGAATGGTATAGAGAGGTGTTACAGGGTGGGGAATGGTACAGATTTTGTACCGTGTTGTGCTGCCACAACCCTTCTCTGAGTGGGATTTTGCAATTTCTTGATCAGCAGCGTATTTTCTTTTTCTTTTTTCGGCGGTGTTTCTTTGACATTCCTGAGGACCCCCATGCCTACTACTTTCTCCTGAAATGTTGCCTCCTCGCGGTGCAGCTGCCAAGCGCTTCACGCTTGTCGCCGAAATGCGTAATCAGCTGCCACAACCCTTCTCTGAGTGCGATTTAGCAAGGTGTGGTGCAGTAACGTTTTTTCTTTCTTTTTTTCTTTTCGGAGGTGTTTCTTTGGCATTCCTGCTGACCCCCTTCCCTACTAATTTATCCTGAAATGTTGCCTCCTCGCTGTGCACCCGCCAAGCGCTTCACGCTCGTCGCCGAAATGCGTAATGAGCTGCCACAACCCTTCTCCGAGTGCGATTTTGCAAGCTTTTGTGCAGTAGCGTTTTTTTTTCTTTTTTTCTTTTCGGAGGTGTTTCTTTGGCATTCCTGCTGACCCCCATCCCTACTAATATATCCTGAAATGTTGCCTCCTCGCGGTGCAGCTGCCAAGCGCTTCACGCTCGTCGCCGAAATGCGTAATGAGCTGCCACAACCCTTCTCTGAGTGCGATTTTGCAAGCTTTTGTGCAGCAGCTTATTTTTTTTCTTTTTTTCTTTTCGGAGGTGTTTCTTTGGCATTCCTGCTGACCCCCATCCCTACTAATATATCCTGAAATGTTGCCTCCTCGCGGTGCAGCTGCCAAGCGCTTCATTCTCGTCGCCGAAATGCGTAATGAGCTGCCACAACCCTTCTCTGAGTGCGACTTTGCAAGCTTTTGTGCAGCAGCTTATTTTTCTTTCTTTTTTTCTTTTCGGAGGTGTTTCTTTGGCATTCCTGCTGACCCCCATCCCTACTAATATAAACTGAAATGTTGCCTCCTCGCGGTGCAGCTGCCAAGCGCTTCACGCTCGTAGCCGAAATGCGTAATGAGCTGCCACAACCCTTCTCTGAGTGCGATTTTGCAAGCTTTTGTGCAGTAGCGTTTTTTTTTCTTTCTTTTTTTCTTTTCGGAGGTGTTTCTTTGGCATTCCTGCTGACCCCCTTCCCTACTAATTTTTTCCTGAAATGTTGCCTCCTAGCTGTGCACCTGCCAAGCGCTTCACGCTCGTCGCCGAAATGCGGAATGAGCTGCCGCAACCCTTCTCCGAGTGCGATTTTGCAAGGTTTTGTGCAGTAGTGTTTTTTTTTCTTTTTTTCTTTTCGGAGGTGTTTCTTTGACATTCCTGCTGACCCCCATCCCTACTAATATTGCCTGAAATGTTGCCTCCTCACGGTGCACCTGCCAAGCGCTTCACGCTCGTCGCCGAAATGCGGAATGAGCTGCCACAACCCTTCTTTGAGTGCGATTTTGCAAGCTTTTGTGCAGTAGCGTTTTTTTTCTTTCTTTTTTTCTTTTCGGGGGTGTTGCTTTGACATTCCTGCTGACTCACATCCCTACTAATATATCCTGAAATGTTGCCTCCTCGCGGTGCAGCTGCCAAGCGCTTCACGCTTGTCGCCGAAATGCGTAATCAGCTGCCACAGCCCTTCTCTGAGTGCGATTTTGCAAGCTTTTGTGCAGTAGCGTTTTTTTTTCTTTTCGGAGGTGTTTCTTTGGCATTCCTGCTGACCCCCATCCCTACGAATTTTTCCCTGAAATGTTGCCTCCTCGCTGTGCACCTGCCAAGCGTTTCACTCTTGTGCCGAAATGCGTAATGAGCGACACCTCGAGGGGCACTGCCCTGTCTTTCTAAGAAAGCCAAGAGGTGATGGGGAAATAAATTTTCCTCCCCCCCGCTTTTATTTTCTGTCATTCCCTCCTTCCGAACACCTGCATCCACGTTAGGGGATCGCCTTTTAAAGTTGTAACCGATTCTTTTTTTTTCTTTCTTTTGTCATCCCCCCCTCACCATTGTTTGCATTTGTGCTTTACGCTTTTTCCTGTACCTCGCGGATGCTATAAAAGCTGCCTGTTTCGAATACTGTAATACACTTGAAAAAGGCTGGTCCTCCAGCCGAAACGTCATGAATTAAATCCTGTTATGTTTTTCAATTTCTGGTGACTTTATATCTTATATATATATATATCGGCGGATATGGAGTCACTGCGGCGAATCTCGTTTGTCGCGCCACAAATACCGTTCCGAGCAACAACACTCTTGGCCAAGAAACAAGAGCGCACCAGCCCAATGCAGATACAAAGGCGCTGAGAAAAAAGACGCGATGTGCCTGTTCCTCGATACTGCCACTCTTGTTTCCTGGATGATGAAGCAACAAGCGCACAAACACGTGGCCCTCGATACTGTTGCTGTTCTTGGTTAATGTTGGCTTCATCTAAACACGCACGTAATGTTCTCGCTGTTACGACACGAAAACGCCTCGCCCTTTGCATTTTCATCACCGGAAACCTCGCGCGGGGAAAAAAAAAAGAATAAAAAACAAGAACAGAGGGATACAGCACTGAAACGTTCCAAACAATGCCTATGCCGTGCTCTTTGTTCAGCTACACATGGTAATCAAGGAGCGACACTACGAACCGTGTTTCGCGTTCTTCGTGAGGCATCAGCGGGGATTGAGTCCAGTTTTTTCGCGTATCGTGTCAACTTGCCTATGGCATGTAAATCTTCCGCCTGTGCGCAACCTGTTGCCCCGAACGCGCAAAGGCAATCCGCAGTCGAGTTAAAGCCGTCTCTTTCTTCTCTCGACTTTTTTGGAACAAAGGAATGTGGCGAGAAGGCAAGTTTCGCAGCACGGGCACAATAGGGGCACGCTGTGGACTCTGGCCGAAAAGAACGGAATCGGCTTTCTCATTAAAATGTCCGGACGCTTCAGTGCGCCCTTTCTTTTGCAGGCGACTGGATTCGATCACGCCAGCGCCTAATGTGCCGCTTATCTGGCGAAGCGCAACAAAAATACGGCGCCCAGAGCTACAGGGAAGTGAAGAAGAGATAACTGCGAAGCGCCGAGATGATTAATACGAACATAAGGAACGCAGCTCGCACTGGACCCGCCTGTCGCCATCTCGCACGGAAAGAGAAAAGCAAATATCCGCGAGGCGGGGAAAATTAAGCAGGCAGCAGACTATAGCCAAAATTTCCATCCGGCCGGCCGCGCATAGCGTGCACGAACGAAACGCCTGGCGCCCATTGAACGGACCATTAAGTACAGCAGCGGGAAGCAAAAAAGACAAACAGAAGCCACTGCCACCGGCCACTGCGCAATTCCTTTATTGTGGGCTCGCGACAAATAAAAAAAAACAATAAAGTACAGGAGACCGCTTGCCAGCATTAAATGAGAGGGCATTCAGTGCTCGTGCTGTGGCCAAATGGAATTTGGCGCCTCGTTTCCTCCTCGTTTAGTCCGCCATTGCACAACGCTCACGAGAGGTAGTGGCGCGAGAAAAAAAAAAAAAAGAAACGGCACAAGTAAAAGGCCGCGGCGCCTGAGTGGCAACGCTCATGCACGGAGCCTCTCTATACGGCAGGTAAGTGCACGCGAAAATATCATGGACAGAAGGTGTGTTTAAAACACAATTTTTTGGCCCGAAAAAATGACGTGAAAGCCAGTTACATAATGCAACTCAAAAGCGCATCCGACCTCTGTCATGGCCGCTCGATCTCCCGTGCCTCTGTTGAGTCATGATTTTCGGAAAGTAGATATAAAGTGCGCTTCGTTGTTTCATGCGATTACAAAACTGCATCGAAAGCACGATTAAAAAAAGAGACATATTAGCGCTCGCCGCTAAGTTGTTGGTACCCTATCATGTGCTATGTGCCAATCCATTGCAAAGTTTCCAGGTCAAAAGACCAGCGATAGTAATGAGCACGCGGCCCCATATACAGCGACGCACTGATCGCTACCCACTCGACAGCTTTTGCTAATGAGGACGTCGAGGAGGAATGTCCAAAGCTCGAGCGAACGAATTAACAGAGTTGCCCTTTCAGTATACGCCTATGACCGCACTACGCCCGCGGGCGCTTGGGCTTGGTAACTTTTGCAACAAGTGGCACATACAGTTCCTCGACTGTTCTAAACACGCAGCTGTCGCCCCATACGCGAGTAAGCGAAAATGATGCACCGTGGCCTACGCGACATCGTCAGACTGTTGCCTTCACGCTGCTATGGTGACACTGTGCTTTGTAATTTCGGCACCAGACGCAATACGAACAAATGATTCTCGCTGGTCCCATAAGCTGAAAAGCATTGGACACTATACGTTAATTTATGAAGCGCCTATATAGCTTACCGCGGCTACCAATGTGCAACGTACTGTAGCCTTCCAATAAAAATATCCGAACATTATCATATTCACCGAAATTCCGAAGCTCATGCGGTGCCTACCCAAGCTCACAAGAACAATGAGGAGCCCTTTCCACCGCCGGTCTTTCTTGATTGTGAAAGTCGTCGTCTTTGAGAATGTGTCTGTGTTCGTATGACCAGAACACTGTTTGAGGTCAGCTGAAATATATAAGCTGCTACGTTTTTGTTTACCATTCCACATCCTTTAGTGCAGAGGTCGCTGCCATTATCCTCCGCTAGAAGTTGGGAACCGCCCATACAAAACAACTTCTGTATATAGAACGAAGAGAAACGACAGCTGACAGTAAGCGTGCGCATAAGCAGACGGCGTCCATCATTCACTCCTCGAATGTCGAAAACACAATGGAGTTGCGTTGAGTGTAGTATATGTAACCACAATAGATAGCAGGCCTTTGAGCCTCAAGTAACAATTGGGCCTGTGGCACAATTATTGCACTGAGGAATTTTCTGAAGGCCAATGGCACTGCTGGCCACAACTAGGGTTCATTCATTAATGCGCATTAATGGTGCGGTGCGGTGCGCGGTGCGCGGTGCGGTGCGGTGCGGTGCGGTGCGGTGCGGTGTGTGGTTAGCTCTGGATTAATTTCGACCACCTAGGGCTGACATCGCGCAGCCTACAGGCTTGTTCGCATTCCGCCTCCTCCGAAATGCAGCCAGCGCGTTCGGGGTTCGGCCCTGCACCTCAGGCTCAACATCGGAGCCTGTAAATACATTTAAAAAACATTAGAGGTACCACATGTCACGTCCTGTTCATATTTTGCACTCCGAAGTGCCGCAAGGCTCGGTGCTGGCAACACTACTCTTCTTAATCTACTATAAATGATATGACGTCCAGCATTCCCTCACAAATAAGGCTATTCCCAGACGATTGCGTTGTTTACAGACCAACTCGTAATCAACATGATGTAGATGCCCTCCAGCAGGACCTGAACAGCATAGCCTCCTGGTGCAACTTGGCCGGAATACCAAAAAATTCTGCCAAGTAATATTTACGAAATCTAAGATCCCTAATCAATCTACCTACAAACTAGGCGATGCCATTCTCAGCAGGGCAAATGAAGTTAAATATCTGGGTGTTCTACTAACCGCTGATGTGTCTTTTTCAACTCATATCGAAATGGGCGTCAAAAAAGCTGGTAAAATGCTTAGCCTACTAATACGGACCCTTGGGGCTGCTCCTCAGATTCTTCAACATACAGACTACAAATCACTAGTAAGGTCTCATTTAGAATATGGATCTGCAGTCTGGCATCCGCACCAGCGGTACCTGACTGATAAATTAGAAGCAATACAAAACCGCGCAGCCAGGTTTATCAAGGCAGTACTCCAGACGTGTCAGCATAACTCAGATAAAGAGTCACATCGAACTGTAACCGCTACAGATGAGGCGCCAGAGGCAACGGCTCTAACTTCTGCCCTCAATATACACCGACTCGACATACATTGATAAGGAAACGTACCTCAAAGCACCAGACTGTATCTCTAACAGGAGAGACTTTAGTTCTAAAATACGTGAAATTACCTGTAAAACGAACTACAAAAAGTATTCGTTTCTCCATGTAGTATTTCTGACCAGAATAAGTTGCTAAATTAAGTGGTGAGTATTCATCGAGGTGTATTTTTACGGCTAATCCAAGATCTGTGATCTTACTGTTCTTTCAAGCCAATAACTGTAGGCCGAATATACTGTTGCTCCTATTCTTGCTTAGTTTTCCGTTTCATTTATCTTTATATGTTGCTACTTTGTCTTTCCTCCCCTTTTTTATTTTGTTTAACTGCTCGTCATTTTAATGCTGTACCCACTTCCCTGCTTCGGCGCTGGAGGGTACGCGCATAGCTGTACGCAGTGGCCTGTTTGCCGTGACTAACGCGCGTTTTTCGATTTCGTAGGGCCCATGTAGAGCGTATTTATACGTATTTTTTTCTCAATGTTATTTAAGCTTTCCTTTCCATCGTACATTTACTACTGATCAACCGCGAATGGTAAACTTCTCAGGCTATCCATCATGGCCATTTAATAACCGCCTCTCCATCCTATTTCGCTTAATTTGATGTACCAATTCATTAGAGGTTCAGGAAGCGCTGAAACCGCGTCGTAAAAAGACGACTGTCGTCTTTCTGTGCATGGAAGCACTTGCTAGAATATTACGCGAGGCAGCCTCCGCGCACTAAGTCATTGTTACCGCGCGCTCGCTCCAAACACGCTCCAAAACCCGTTAAAACCTACCCCGTTCAAAGCCGCACAGCCAAGCCGAGATAGCTTGGCGCCGCGCGAAGGTGGGGAGGGGTGGATACTGACCTCCGGGGGCGAATTCAATTTCCGGCCAAAGCGAGTCTGTTTCGAAAGTACGTGAAACGCGTCAGCGCTAGCGGAAACCCGGGCTGCCCGCGCCGAGAACGGCATCCCCGGCCAGTCGTAACTAATCCGCAGCCTTTTGTCGACAAGTCCCTCCTGACATTGTTACCTGCCCCACAGCGCAGAGCCACCGTCGTTTCCCTTTCAATCGGAGACGACCTCCGCACCGCCCGCGCTGCGGTGCTCCCGCTCCTCGCCACTTCGCTGCTCCAACGCGGCCGGTGCAGGGAATGTTGCGTAGTACATGCGACACGAAGTTAAGCGATCTGATTGACGTCGCTTTCCACTCCCCGCAGGCGCGCGATTTTCGAATAGCGCGAAAAATGGCAGAGATTAGTTGAGCCACAGCGGCGAGGGTAATCGCTTTTTTGAAGTTCTGAGAGCTTATATGGCTATTACTAACGGCTAGCTAGCAATCTCTACCTGCTATCGGGCGCATATCGGTGATAGCTAAAAGGTTTATTATTAGAATTTAGTTAATCACTTCACTGGTTAACATGACTCACATGTTATCTTCTATCTGCATTAAAAATTCTATTTTTTTTTTAATTAGTGGCGGGCTTCTCCGAATCCCCCGGTATTACACACCGTGGTAGATAGACCACCTGCCAGTAGCAGGCTTCAGACAAACGCACAAATGTTAAATGCAGGGAATGGCCACCATATGTGCTAGTGCGCTAAATTAGAGTACCCTTGCTCGAACGGCCACGTATACGTCTGTACCACCTCAACTTTTCATCCTATATGACTACCTGCGCTTGTGCTGACTGACGACGCAAAGGGACATGTATCATCGCCTTAAAGAAGATTAATATGACCCCAAACAGCTGCTTGCCACAACTATTGCAGCCTGACCGTGATTTGACCCCGCTTTGCGAAGAAACCGCCACTGAACATGACTGTTCTCGACGGTTCTTTTACTTTTACCAACACACATGTACAAAAATAAAAAGCTGGTATCGTTATAGGCCTCTATGAGAGCCTCTGAGCAAGCCAGCAGAGGTAAACACAAGAAACATAAAAAGAATGCATTTCTGGAAGTTGACTACTTGCATTATCCTGCTGTTGTTTTTTTTTTTGTCCACCGGTTTGTACGTTCAGCATTCATGAAATGCGCGATCTTCATTTTTTTTTGTTTGTTTGGCTGTCGCACGTCGCATGAGATGTTCCCCAGCGAGTCTTGTCGGTGTAAGCTCTAATTAGCCGCGGTAATTGCTAAACGAACGTAGAGAGGCAAGATTGATAGCCTACTTGAGCTAATTACGCTAAGTGCTTCTTAGGTAGCGGGATCGCAACAAAGAAAGTTGGCACGCGCTGCAAGTCACTCTCTCTCTGTCTGTCCTGAATAATGGAGAGACGTTAACCCCCATATGCGCCATAGCACATACGCGCCTGTCTGGCGGCCACAGCACACAACAGGAGACACAGCTGGTGAAAACAGGAGAGAATAAAAACGATACAAAGCTGGTAATCAGGCAGCGAAAAGGAACACCATGCCGGCAGTGATTAAAACACTGAGGCGCTTCAAAATTAGTGCCGAGGGGAGAAATGGTGGACGGCGACACAAAGAATACGCCACAACTAGGCAATTCCTGACTGCATAGTAAGTCGTCCTGGAGCATACATCGAGCAAAGATATGGAACTTATACGAAGGGACGTGTCGGCACAAACGCATCCAACGCCACCTCACAGCCATCACTCGCGGCAGAATCCGGACAGAGCCGCGTTCCTGTGCATCGACAGACACCGCGAGAGCGGTGCACTACCCAAGCAGGCGCGCTGTCTCGCTGCTTCTCTTCGGGGCAAAGTCGCAACGGGATCAGGTAAGCAAGGAGCGCGCATGAAGTGCCACGGCCTGCGCGTTGGGCCTCGGGCAACTTGGCCATCGTCAAGATAGGGGGCCGAGCTCCTGACCACTACCGAGCAGGCAAGCAGGCCCTTCCGGCTCACCGAATCGCACAAGGGCTCGTAACAAGAGGGTCATCAATGCCGCCCCGCTGCACTTCGCTTCCAGCCAGTCGTGCCGGGCTTCGGCGCGCGCGGCTGGTCACAGTGACCCCGCTTACAAGAACTTGTAATAGCGTGTGCCGTTTTCGTCAGTCTCCAGCGGCAGTGTGCGCGAGTGATCCTGCGCGCGCCTTCAACGTGCACCGTCTGCGTGCTTGAGATCTCGGCAGCGTTCCTTTACGTCTCTGGGCTCGTCGAACTACTTTCTATCTCTGGAAAGCGCTATGCGGGCTTAGTTTCTTCTTCGCATCTCTCTCTATCTGTTTTCTTTTCGTATACGTACCGCGTTCCAGCAACCCCCCCCCCCCCCCCCTCTCCTCATTTTTTTTTTTCTTCCTTCCTTCGAAGCGACCTTTCTGCGTTTCGTTCTGAGCGCTGGGCGCAACCAGCGAACTCGGAACAACGAGGCGGACGAAAGATGCCGCAGCGCTCAAGCAACGCTCGGGAATAGAACCACGCCGAAGAAAAGACCGACTGAGTGCTCGAGGCTGAGCCCATTGCATTATTCGACGGTCCCGCCCTCTCTTCTATGCTCTTCACGTCGCGTGCACGTCGGGGAACGCGGGCGAATATCCGCAGTAATGAGCTGCGTTGACTGGGGAAAAAAGAACAAAAATAAAAAGGTAGCAGGCAGCTCCAAACTCTGCGTATGCTGTTGAAGCAGAGTCCACACGGCCGCTCAGGAGAGCATGCTGACGGGCTAGATGGTGCTGCATGATGTGAAGACTTCACATACCATGTGTAAACTTAGAGACGCGCACAAATGACGACACCATTGTTTCGAGTTATAAGCAACGACTGGTGTTTATTGCCGTAAGGCTGCTCCTTGTCGAGCGAGTATAGGTTACATAGGTTGCCAGATTACAAGTCAGAAAAAGCTAGAATGAACAGTTTCTTTATACTCCCCCCGGAATGAGCTTCAGATCATTCGTGCGTAGTCTCCATGGGGTACAGCAACTGGATCGGTCTTCTTAGGATGGTCCCACCAGGTAGGCGCACCATGCAGGCTCTAGTGTACCCATCCCGTCCGACGAGCACCTCAACCACTTTTCCGGTTTTCCATAGCTGCCTTGGCAGATGAGGCTGATGAACTAGCACAAGAGTTCCTTTCTTCAAGGCACTAGATGAGCTTGGCACAGCAAAATGAGCGGAGCGAAGACCTGTGAGGTACTCTTTCTGCCACCTGCGCCCGAAGTGATCAGCTAAACTTTGATGATATCGCCAGCGACGAGTTAGTTGACCCGGTGTTGATGTCGTTGACTCTGTGCTACAGCCCGGGGGCAAGGACGTTAAACGCTTTCCCACGAGAAAATGGGATGGAGTGAGTGGCTCCGGCTCGTGAGCTTCTGCGGATACGTAGGTCAGGGGTCTTGAATTGATCACGGCCTCGATTTCGGTCAAGACTGTAGCGAGCTCCTCGAAAGTACAGAAGCTGTTGCCTAAAACCTTCTTCAGAGAAGTCTTCACAGAACGAACCATTCGCTCCCAGAATCCGCCCCACCAGGCGGCTCTCTCAACGATGAACTTCCATTTTATCTGGTGGTCTAAGAAATAACTTCGGATCTCTGTGCCACGCAGCGTTGTCCACAGCCGTTTCAGGTCTCTCGAAGCGCGCTGAAACGTCTTAGCATTGTCCGAAAATATCACTCGGCAGACTCCTCTTCTGGAAATGAACCTCTTGAATGCCATCAGAAAATTGGGCGTAGACATGGCAGTCACCAGTTCTAGGTGCACTGCGCGGGTGACTGCACATGTGAATATGACGATGTATGATTTCTTGTTGCCTTGATCCCTTGTGTTCAACGGCCCGGCGAAATCAATGCCTGTCACCTCGAATGGTGGAGCTTGGGTTACCCTGTCACGAGGTAAAGGGGCAACTGGCTCCGTGGCAGGGCGGCTGTTGAATCGGTTGCAAATCAAGCATTTCTTCAAGATCTTTTTCACCATCTGTCTTCCCCGAACTATCCAAAACTGCTCTCTCAGCTCTGTGAGAGTCTCAAGTGCGCCTGCATGTAGAAGGCGGCGATGGTAGGCGATTATTAAAAGTTCGGTGAAATGATGACCGGCAGGCAGGATTATTGGATGCGTAATGTTGTAGGAGAGGCCAGCATTACTCAAACGTCCCCCAACTCTTAGCACTCCGTCCTCATCGCAGTAAGGTTTCAGATCCCGCAACGGAGAGCTGCAGGGCAAGCGTGATGCGCGACGGACGCACTGCAGCTCTTCACCGAAGGCCTCTCGCTGTACCTGACTTATGAGACAAGTCTGTGCTTGGGCGACCTCTTCCGTAGTCAGATATCCACTACGTTTCTGGTGAGGGTTCCTTGAGTTGTGCAAGAATCGCTGCATCCATGCAACAACACGAACAAGTTTAGAGAGGGAGCTGTGCCGTTCCAGCGGCAAGACAGTTTCCTCTGTTGCTACGTTGTGTACCTGCACCGATCTTCTCTCCTCATCTGCCACGGCCATATCAACGTCATTTTCGTGCCTTGGCCAGGCGATGGGCGTTTCTCTGAGCCAAGTAGGTCCATTCCACCAAACGGTGTTTGCCTTGAGGGCTTGGGGACTCACTCCTCGCGTCAGAAAGTCGGCAGGGTTGTCTGCTCCGGGACAGTGATTCCAGGTTTCTGGATCCGTTCGCTGCTGAATTTCCAGCACCCGATTGGCCACAAAAGGCTTCCATTGTTGCGCTGACCCGCGAACCCAATGAAGCGCAATTGTAGAATCACTCCAGAGATGCCATTTGGCAACTGGTAGTTTCAGTGATTGCATCAAGTATTCCTTCAGTCTTGCGCCTATCAGCATTCCCATCAATTCCAACCTGGGAAGAGTGAGCTTCTTAATCGGTGCCACCCGCGATTTGGATAAGATCAGAGTCACGGCTGGGGCCTTGGTTCCCGAGGCACGCAAGTATGCAACTGCCCCGTAAGCCTTCGGACTAGCATCGGCGAAAATGTGAATATCGATGCTGCCGGCATTATGAAGTCCGTCGTATCTTCTCGGTACGGTTACTTCAGTCAAGTGGTGGAGTTGTGAATGCCACTCCTTCCAAGATGACTGTACTTCTTCAGGTAGGGGTACGTCCCACTCAACTCCCAACTCCCAGAGCTTTTGAAACATCAACTTGGCTGTAACAGTGACTGGGGAGATGAGCCCAAGAGGATCGTATATTCGAGCCGACGCCTGAAGAATAAAGCGTTTTGTGTTGCTGTTTTGGTTCAGGAGGTCCAATACGGCCTCTAACGAAAATCCCAAACAGTCATCGTGCTTGTTCCAGACAAGTCCTAACACTCTCGACACACTTGCTGTCGGACATTCCACCTGGTCCAGGGCACCTCCTATCCCGTCGTCGTCAAACAGTTGGAGCAATTTCTTGGAATTCGAGTTCCATTTGCGGAGTGTCATGCTCGCTAGACTCATAATTTCCAATGCCTCGTGGTAAAGGTCTTCTGCTTCTTGTTCAGAGTCTGCTCCAGTGATTAGATCATCCACGTAGAGGTTTTCAGCAATTATTGCCGTTGTCTTGGGATGAACATCTGTTGTCGCCAAGTGGTGACGCAAGGTAGCGGCTAGAAGAAACGGACTGCTCGTCGCTCCAAAGGGCACCCTTGTCATTCTCCAGGTCTCTACGAGCGGCCTCGGGTCTTCTTCGGTTGGCATCTGTTCATACCATAAGAATCTCATCGCATCCCGGTCCTCACGACGGACTGCTATCTGCAGGAAAGCCTTTTCGATGTCTGCAGTAATGCCGATGCAGTGAATTCTAAAATTTAGCAAGATTTTCAGGAGATCAGGGTTCAAGTTAGGTCCAGCCTCCAGAACCTGATTTAGAGAGACCCCTCCTGGCTCGCTGGATGATGCGTCAAAGACAACCCTGATCTTGGTGGAAAGGCTGTCAGGCTTAAGAACTGCTCGATGCGGCATGTAATAAATTCTGTTTTCTGAGCTGCTGCTTTCCTCTGCAGGGAGTCGTTCGGCAAAACCTTGATGAAGGTACTGACGTATCGCAGCATCATATTCGTGCATCATTTCCTCGTCCCGCCTTAGCTTCTTGGTCAGGTTGTACAAACGCTTCTCTGCCACTGCCTTGTTATCGCCTAGGTTGAGTTTAACCGGCTTCCACGGTAAGGCGACTTCGTAGCGCCTGTCAACAAGCTTGACAGATGAGGCAAATTCTTTGATGATGTCGTTGTCTTCGTTTTTTTGGGCAACAGGCTCAACAATGCCCATGCTCTCGAGCTCCCAAAACGACTTAAGGTCAGCTGAAAGGCACTGGGCCTCGTCACTCATGCTGGCCCGCAGCACAGCCACGGATGAACAGCTAGCGGAGGAACTACTGAAAGGAATAGGACCTTGCAATGTCCAGCCGAATTCCGTCTTCAGTGCCATTAATGAACCTTGCAGTTTTCGCACGTGGCCAGAGGCGAGAGTCCAATAATAATCAGAACCAATAAGAATGCCGATGCCTTTTCTCGTCAGATGACCTGGTGGTACGGTTACATCTGCAAGCTCATTTATCTCTGCTTGAACTCCTTCGATGACCTTTTCGGGAAGAGTCAGCTGGTCAGAGCAGATCTCGGGTATCTCTAAAGCTTCGATAGAGTGTTGCTTTCGGTTGTACTGACTTCTCAGCCAAACGCGGACACGCTTCCGTTTGTGCTTAATAACGTTTCCGGCTCCTCCAAAGGGGTAAATGGTGATGTCTTCTTCTCCCACAACCTCTAACTGGAGTTGGTGCGAGAGCTCTTCGGTCACAAAACTCCTCTGGCTACCCCCGTCAAACAGGAGACGAGTTAAAGTGCTTCGTTGCGGTCCCTCTGCCCATACTTGGGCAGTCTGGAGCAGCACAGTGGGAGCCTTGTCGCTCTTCTTGCCTGTAGCTGAATGCAGTTCGGTTGCTGAGCTGTTAACTGGTTTCCACGCAGGATCACACATTTGAGTTAAATGCCTTTTGCCACATATCTTGCACTTCACTCCTTTGTTGCGACATTGTTTCGACGTGTGTCCTTTGACAGAGCAGCGGAAGCATCGGCCTGCCTGACGCAATGCCCGTTTCTTTTCTTCCAGAGAAAGCGAGGTCTGGCAGTCTTTGGTCACGTGATCTTTGGCGGCACAAAATGCACAGGGCTCATTCCGCTTCAGATCACTGGCGGAAAAGAGCGATGCCGCTGAAATCTTTGAAACTCGGGACTTTTCATTCTCGAATCGTGGTTTTGCATTAACGTTCTTGCTTTCCCGATGACCAACCTACACCGCCTTCTCCCTGCTCTCAACTTCCTCTTTTAGAAATTCTTGCAGACTTGCAATGCAAAGGATATCCTCTTGCTTTGCTGCTGAACAACGCTTGTGGTAATTCATTACAAGGTCGCTTGGCAGCACTCTTAGCAACGCGGAGGCAAGCATTGCGCCGTAGCTGTCTGTTTTGACGCCAAGCGCCGTGAGAGCGGCTATGTTGCGCTGCATGTGGTCATAGAGTCGACGTAGGTCCCTTACCTCCTGCCCGCTTCGTACCGTCGGGAGGTCCAGCAGTTGGGTGAGGTGCTCCTGGATTAGCACATCTGTGCGTCCGAAGCGCTCCTTCAGGAGCTCGATGGCAGTGTTGTAATTGGCTCCTGTAGCTTGAATCCCGGCCACCGCTGCTGCAGCCCTCCCAGTGAGCGCTGACTGAAAATATAAGAACTTCTCGCCGTTGGAAAGGGCATCGTTGCTGTGAATCGCTTGCTGGTACTGCTCCCAGAAGGGCTGCCACTCCGTGGCGGCGCCGCTGAATCGTTGCAGCTCGAGTTTCGGCAACCTGACCTTTGAGCCGGCACCACTCCGGTTACCGTCGCGAGTCGCCCGTGTAGCATCCGGTCCTGGACTGGCGTTCGCTCGCTGAGCTTCGGCATGTTGGCTGAGTTGCAGCGTAGGTGACAATTCTGTCGTTGTACGCGATTGTACGCGTGAAGTTTTCCTCAGCTTCTTCATCAGGCACAAGTGGCTCGATAGCAGCGTCCACCTCGTTGAGCTGTATCTGAAGGGCGCTAAGCCTCGCTGACAGTATGTTGAGAGCCTTTTCGTCAGCGTGCGCCTCTAAAGATGAATCTACCTCAGAAATCAGTTTTGTCACCTGTGATCTCAATGCTCCTCGTTTCTTCTTCAGCCGTTCCATTTCAACCTCGTTGTAGTGTCGGTCGTGGTCGTAGCGCCAAGCTTGGCTTCAGGTGTGGCGTCTCCAGGCCTCGTTTTAGAGCGTCGGGCGTGGCTTTCCTAGGCCTCGTTCCTGGAACCTTCAGTCCAAGGTGGTTTCACCTCCAAGGATCGTTGCGGTGATGGCCCAGAATTCGTTGTCCCGCCGAGACTTAATGGCCTTGCTGTTTACGCACCGTTGCAGCGTTTTAGTCCCGGGTTTCGGCACCATAAATTTGTGTAAACTTAGAGACGCGCACAAATGACGACACCATTGTTTCGAGTTATAAGCAACGACTGGTGTTTATTGCCGTAAGGCTGCTCCTTGTCGAGCGAGTATAGGTTACATAGGTTGCCAGATTACAAGTCAGAAAAAGCTAGAATGAACAGTTTCTTTATACCACACGGCAGCATTCGCTGCGTCTCGAAGCGACGTGCGGTCCATTTTTGTGCCTTTTCGTGCCTGCCACCGCCTGGGCAAGGCCCTCAGGCAGCGGCGTCGGCAATCGCAAGGCACGTTTAAATGCATTAGAGAGAGCATTTGCATATAGAGTAGCGTGAATTTCAAAAGGTTCTCTTATCGCGGTTCTGTATCAGAGGAATCCATAACTTGCCCATTAAGCTGTGTACTGTTGCGTGCTTACACTCTACTTCAAGCTAACCTCCGGGGCTTCTTTGAAGTTCCCTACATGTTATCACCCTCCATGAACCGTTATTGCATATAAAGCATTTCATTTGCGTCTGAAGGACAGAAAACTCATTCGCGGCACCAAGAAGTAAGGAGCACGGAATTACATGTGACGGCTTCGGCCGTTACCCTTAGCACCAGCCCTAAGTAAGAATTCTATCCATCCACTCCTCCAACCCCCCCCCCCTCCCCGGCCTTACTGTAACTAAATACACGATCGAGATAAAAAAAAAAATAAACATGGTGACAACCGCCCAATTACGAACACTTAAGTCATGAACACACAGCGTTGTACGTACGAGTTTTTTTTTTGTTTGTTTGTTTCTTGTTCCTCTCCCGGCAGAAGCACCGCACGCAGCAGTGAACCCTAACTAACCGGCATGCGCATAATCCGTTCCTTTGCACAAGGTTCCGAGAACGACGCGGCACTGAGGGTCTGCGCGGGGCCTGACTCGGCGCACAAGGATTCAAGCATGTAGAGCGAAAAGAGAGAGGTGAGGAGGCAAAGGGAAAGGAAGGGACAGCGTCAATTTGGCTCTCATTCCCAAAACGACCGTAAACTTGGCGCATTTCGTCCGCCCAAATCACCGCCGCCATCGTTCCACCAGCACGGACCGGATCCATAAAAGAAAACGACACCCAACGGGACAGACACAGGCGAGATGGGGGTGCACGGTAGCACGCGAGGAAGCCATGCCGGTGATGAGCTACAGAGTAGGTCTTAGCGGTGCATTCATTATTATTATTATTATTATTATTATTATTATTATTATTATTATTATTATTATTATTATTATTATTATTATTATTCCCAAACGCATACCACCAATTCACTTTAGTTAATATGACCATACGCTGGTTAAAAAAGTTCATTGCTGAGGGAGCCGCAAAATTCACAGCGCATGTGTTTGTCTCATCTTCTTCCGTCCCGTCCGTCAGCGCTGTTTTGCCGTACCATTCAATATGAACCAACCAGCCCGGCTCAGCCCTCTCCTTGAATTCACAGATATATTTGAATGAGTATACATAAGCAGATATATGACGCGTCCACTTCGTCGTGGCGGCGAAATCGCAGTTTTGTCAACGTCCAGTGCGATGTCTCTACAACTGAAGTTAGCTTCGCACACGCCGAATGCCTGCCACTGAAACTGAGCCATGTACACGTTTCGCTGACTTCGTTGTCAGCATACCGCCCTCCATCCAAAAGTATGAGCCGTTTTTTAGAGCCAGACATTACCTTAAAAGGTTATAGCGGTGACTAACTGTTGTGTCTTGCCGGTGACTTGAGTACTGACATTTCGTGCCCTTCCAAACTATCAGTGACTACCTTCCTACCTTGGCGTCGTACGGTATGAATTGCGTGACAAGCAGTGCAACGTGAGAGGGCATAAAAAGTAATCAAGTCGTCAATTCGTGCCTTGACCCCGTCGTGGTACGCGCACCAAATTTTGAACTGATCACTTCTGCAGCAATTACCCAACGCATAGCCGACCACTATTTTAAAACCTGCCGTTTCACGCTAGCATCTACTCGCTGACAGCACAAGCTAGGCTGCGTGCAAGGCAGACGAATGTAGCGATAGTGCATCACCGCCAGTCTAACCGAAGAGTTCGACTGGTTATCGTCGTTAACATTTGGTGCATCAGAAGTTATGAAAAGTTTTGTCGTCAGCTGTGTGCGTTTCAGAAAAAAATCTACGCGCATAGTCAGAATTAGGCAAAGACCATGAATGATTAAATTACGATATAATTGACGCGATATTGCAACCAGCCTTAGAAACGCTGTAAGCAATCGCCACTAAACGTCCACCTTTGTACAGAACATAAAACAGCAAGAAATAGAGTAGTCGTGCTTGTACGCTCAGCAAAGCGCCGTTACTTTCAAAAACAGTTGGTTAGGTAAAGCTGGAGAAATCCTGCAAGAACCTAGTTATTGATAAATCAGTTTCGTGGGATGTTGTCGACAACTGCAGACCGATTTCCCTTCTCCCTGCCCTGGCACAAATTTTGCAGGAGTTTCTTCTTCTAGGATGTATGACCTCTTTCGTCACCAAATTTTCAATTCTATCGGATAAGCAGCAGGGTTTCGTTGAGCGGAGGGGTACGATAAACCTTCTGAAAGAATCTCTGACCAACTCTACCAGACATTTGAACTCAATCTATTTAGCTGTGCGCTCTTTTCAGATATATCTAGGACTTTTGACTCAGTCAACTACGAGCTGTTATTAACAAAACTTAATTTGCAGGGCTTCAGAGCTCCGTTAAATACTCTACTAAAAAAACTACTTGTCCAGACGGTTTCAAGTATTTAGAATAGGCAGGTATGGTATTGATAGCCAGAAAGCGGCTCTAACAGCTGGAGTCCCACAAGGCTCAGTACTCTCCCCGTTACTATTTAATTTGTTCATGAATGACTTAGCCGCCATCATATATCAAAGTTTGGTTTTTCAATATTCAGATGACAACGCCGTCCTTATAACGCATAAATATTACGAAACATCAATTCATCTGCTACAGGAAAATGCTTGTCTGTTAATCTTATGGTTCTCGAGCAATTGTCTGTCAGTAAACGAAACAAAAAAAAACAAACAAAGTAATAAGTTTTAGAAAGCTTTTTAAAATGGCGCTAATCGACCAACCTGTGTATTTGCATGAAGCGCGAAATTACGCAGGTCACTGTAAGGCATTTGTTTTTGTTGATTTAATCAAGAATCTCGGCATGATCTTTTATTGTAACTTGTGATAGAACTTCCATATGGCGCACATCTGTCGCAGACTAGGAGGGGTAGCGCGGGTTTTATATAACTAAAGAAGTCTGGCTTCAGCACAAGAAAAAAAAACCTGCAACCTGCTTCCTTTGAAAAAAACTTCCTTCATCTAACTCACTATTTTTCGAAACGGCTCTCATAGGACATTTTTTGGACTTTAAGATTACCTGTGCTGCCCCTCGCATTTTGCAGAGCCAGCGCAGGTTTTAGGTCCCCAGATCCCATACCAGATTTGGAAGAGCAAGGCACTGGCTCATGCTCCTGAATTTTTTAATATGCTTGCAGACGAAGAGTTTGCGGCTACTTCACTGACTGCATTAAAGCATCTGTCAAGAACTTTCTGTTAGGAAATTAAAACTTCTGTTTATTGCCCTGCCAATGTAAGTGTCGTGTCCGGTCGCTGTGTTGAATGCAGCGAAAGACGCACACGGTACTTTAAGACTTCGTTTATTTAAAGCCGATGAGGGTGCGACCAGCGTCGACCGAGGCAGGAGCCGAACTGGCCGCCCGAAGAAAGGAGGGAGCGGAGAAGCGTCCACGGGAGGGAGTGGCTTCCCAAAACAGGAGGAGGATGCGGGGGCGCACCATGGGGGGGCATCTGGCGACAGCGTTCGACGAGGGGCAAGTGGTCGTTAGGACGAGGATGCGAGTGGTCGTTAGGAGGAGGATGCGGGGGCGCACACACACAAAAGCAATAAGGGGACACAACACTTCCTTCCCCCTTAGAAAGTTGCCTGGTATCGTGCAGGGGGTCGGCGCTCACGCGTGGAGGCGCGCTGGCTTTGTGCGCTCGGGGGAGAAACACTTGTAGGCTGGCTGTTGTTCGCTGTGTCTCCTAGGTCTGTCCTGGGCGAAGTCTCTTCTTCCGGGAAGAGGTGCCAGGCTATGTGGGAAGATGGTGCACGTGTTCTCTCCGCTGGCGGACAGCTCTCAGACGGCGTCGTAAATCTACGCAGCTGGTTGAGATGTCGGCGTGCTACTGTGCCATGTATGTTGACGAGCCAAGAGCGCAGGCCTATGCGTCTGACAATTGTAGCTTCCTCCCAGCGTGGCTTTTTCAGAAACTGTCGGGCGAGGACGCGCTGCCCCTCATTAAGCGTGCCGCAGCGCGGAATTGCTTTTTCTTCCCGGAACGTCTCTGCCTTTGGCTCGGGGAGGATGGCTGTGAGCTGGGTTCGCATTTCACGCTCGAACATCATTTTCGAGGGGGTCTCGCCTGTTGTGCTCTGAACCGTCGTGTGCTGCTTGAAGAGAAAGCGCGCAAGGCGGCGCTGCAGCGAGCCTGTCTGATCTCTTTCAAGGGCGCGTTTTAGCTCGGCTACGTAGCGCTCGGCTTGTCCGTTTGTCGCTGGGTGGTAGGGGGCCGATGTAACTGATGAGATCCCGTTGTCGCGATAAAACTTGAGGATCTCCGCAGACACAAACGGTGTTCCGTTGTCCGACACTACCTTGCGCGGCAGGCCGAACGTTGCAAATAGTGATCGGAGGTTGTCAATGACTGCTGCCGAAGTCGTCTGTCCCATTTGCCTTATCTCAAGCCACTTTGTGTAGGCATCTACGACCACAAGGAAAGTGCAGCCCTCAATTGGTCCTGCAAAATCAATGTGCAGTGTGTGCCATGGTGTGTCTGGCTTTTCCCATTCTGGGACAGGAGCTTTCGGCGGGGCGCTCCGGCTGCTCTGGCAAGGCTTGCATTCTCGCACCACTGTTTCGATGTCGTTGTCAATGCCAGGCCACAACATGTAGCTTCTGGCACACTTTTTCATTGCAACGATGCCCCGATGTCCGGCGTGGATGAGAGACATAGCTTGTGCGCGTAGTTCTCTCGGCATCACAACTCGGGACCCAAATATGATGCAGCCGCGATGGGTGCTCAACTCTGTAGCTCGCCTGCGGTAAGCGTCGAAGTTGTCCCCTTTGAGTTTATGCACGTTGCCTTGTTGAACAGCTGTGTAAACTAGCCGGAGAGCTGCGCACTTCTGCGTAGATGCTGCAACTGTGCCTGCTGTAAGCGGAGGTTCTGGCAGTGCTTCGAACATCAGAACGTCTCCTGGTGGAAATGGTTCGTCAACAGTTGCGTCTAGTGGCAGACGGCTTAGCGCATCGGCGTTTTGATGTTTACTCCCATTGCGGTAGACCAGAGCGTAGTCGTACGCTGAGAGTTTGATGCACCAACGTGTCATTCGCGGAGACAAAGTTGGTGGCATAGGCCTTTGTGGTCCCAGAATGCCCAATAGCGGTCGGTGATCGGTTATAAAGGTCACCTTCCGGCCGGCAATGTACTGGTGAAAATGTGTCGCCGCGTAGACGATGGCTAGCCCTTCTTTGTCAAGTTGCGCGTAGTTGCGTTCTGCTTGCGACAACGTACGTGAGGCGAAGGCGATGGGAGCTTCCCTTCCTTGCTCGTCAGTTTGCGATAGAACCGCGCCGACTCCGTACGGTGATGCGTCGCAAGCCAAAAGCAGAGGCTTCCTTTCGTCGTAGTGGCGGAGGACTGTACATCTTCGAATCAGGTCTTTCAGGGCATCGAATGACTGCTGATGGCGTGGCGACCATGTCCATGTCACATCTTTCCGAAGGAGTTGGTATAAGTCGTTGGCCACGGTAGCTCTTTGTTCCAAGAACCGGTCGTAGAACGTCAAGAGTCCGAGAAAAGCCTGTAGCTCCTGCTTGTTTGTTGGAGCTCGTGCTTCTGTGATCGCTCGCACTTTGTCCTCGGTAGGGTGAATGCCTTCCGCATCAATTCGGTGTCCCAGAAATTGCACCTCTGGCACCGCAAAACAGCACTTCGATTTGCTTATGCACAAATTAGCGTTTGCTAGCCTTTCGAGAACGAGCTCTAGGCGCACTGCATGCTCTTCAGTGGAAGTGCCACTGATGATGACATCGTCAAGGTAGACACAAACTCCTGGGATGCCCTGAAGCACTGTCTCCATGAATTTTTGAAATATGGCCGGGGCTGCAGCTACGCCAAAAGGCAGTCGCTTGACTTTGTACAAGCCTTTCAGTGTGTTAATTGCCAATAATTCAGCAGTTGACTCGCTCACCTTCAGCTGCTGATACGCCTGGGTGAGGTCCAATGTGCTGAAGACTCTTGCGCCACGTAGTACACTGAATACTTCTTCAGGTGTCGGTAGCGGGTAAGAGGACGCTTTAGTCGCAAGATTGACGGTGCTCCGGTAGTCTCCGCAGAGGCGTATGGTTCCGTTCTTCTTGCGAACTACGACAAGTGGTGTGGCCCATTCTGAATGCTGCGTCGGCTCGATGACACCTTGCTGCTCCAGTTTGTCCAACTCTTTTTCAACTGAATCTCGGAGAGCAAACGGCACCGGCCTGGCCTTCAGAAATTTGGGTTGCGCGTTGTCCAACAACTCCAGTGTGACCGGGGGCCCTTCGTTTCCTGGAATCTCTTCCGAGAATACTCTTTCGTATTTCTCTTGCAGTTGCTCAACCATGTTGTGGCTCGGCGTCTGGTGTATGCCGCATATCATCACGCCTAATGGAGCAAACCAGTTTCTCCCTAGAAGGCTTGATCCTGAGCCCTTCACAACAAGCAGAGGTAGCGTATGGGTCTGGCCGTTGTAGTTAACCTGCACGTTGGCAGAGCCCAATAGTGGCAGATTCTGTCCTGACCACGTTCGCAGGTGCGTGTCGTCTTGTTGCAGGGCGGGTGCGTCAGATGGCCATGAAGTTCGGAACGTGTCCTCACTGATCAGAGTACAGGCTGCGCCGGAGTCCACCTCGAACTTAATCAGCTGGTGATGTACGCTTACTTCTGTAAAAATCTTCGGTCGCGTGCCGAAATTCATGGTGTTCAGGTCGTACAACACAGATGGTGTTGCTGATGTTGTTCCATGGAGATCAGATAGCGGCGTATTCTCTGAGGCGTTGACGCTGTGATTAGGCTGGGAAGGTGACTTTATCTTGGCAAGTCTCCGTTTCGTAATGCATGCTCTTTCGATATGCCCTCGCTTGTGGCAAAAATTACACGTGGCTGACTGGAATCGACATCCCTGGGGGTTGTGTTGGTCGTCACACCGCCAGCAGCGTTGTGCCTTTTTGACCGATTTTACAACAACAGAAGGCTTGCGCACCTGGTTGCTTGTCTGGTGTACCGGCTCGGTGTTCCGGCGAATCCCTCTCTGCTGGTGACCGGCGCTCTCCGCTCGAACGGCGATGTCGTAAGCTTTGCTGAATGTGAGGTCCTTCTCAGCGAACAGGCGCTGCTGCAGTGACTCGTCACTCAGTCCGCACACAAATCTGTCGCGTAACATCACGTCCAAGGGAAGCATGGTGGTGTTAGCAGAAGAAGCTGCGTCTCCCTCCTGCCCGGTAGCTGTTGTCGACAGCGTTCCAAAATTGCAGTCGGCAGCGAGCTTCTTGAGCGCGGCTACGTAGGCGCTCACAGTTTCTCCTCCCAGTTGATCTCGTCGTTGGAAGCGAGCCCGGCTGTAGACCTCGGATGGCCTTGGGTCGTAGTGCTTTTGCAGCGCTTTTACGATGTCGTCGTAAGACACTGCCGCTGGTGTGCTTGGCTGAATAAGGGCGCAGACAGTATCGTAGGTCTGCTCCCCGCACAGCGTCAGCAGGTTGGCCCTCTTCAAGGCTGGGTCTGTGATGTTGTTAGCTTCAAAGTAGAACTGAAGGCGTCCAACCCACGATGACCACGATGAGCCGTTGAATTCTGGTATCTGATTGGGAAACCCTCGCGTAGCCATGGCTTGTCAATAGCGTTGCGTAGCGCGGGTCGAATCCACTTTCTCGTCGCCACTGTCGTGTCCGGTCGCTGTGTTGAATGCAGCGAAAGACGCACACGGTACTTTAAGACTTCGTTTATTTAAAGCCGATGAGGGTGCGACCAGCGTCGACCGAGGCAGGAGCCGAACTGGCCGCCCGAAGAAAGGAGGGAGCGGAGAAGCGTCCACGGGAGGGAGTGGCTTCCCAAAACAGGAGGAGGATGCGGGGGCGCACCATGGGGGGGCATCTGGCGACAGCGTTCGACGAGGGGCAAGTGGTCGTTAGGAGGAGGATGCGAGTGGTCGTTAGGAGGAGGATGCGGGGGCGCACACACACAAAAGCAATAAGGGGACACAACAGTAAGACAATGAGATGTTATGTTCATTAATTTGGTAAGCTTCTGAAAGTGTGTAATATACTGTTGTCACTTAGCAGAAATCTTGTAGTAAGTGCATGCGCACATTTTCAACCGCATACCAAAGTACGAGCAAATTTCTGGCGTTGCCGAGCCTAGTCGCGCAAGCCCTTGTAGGCTTCAATGGCGAGTAACATTTTGTATTTCTATTCTCTGTTGACGATAAACATTATTATACATTTTTATCTATATTCTCTGTTGCAAAAAAAAAAACATTATTATTGCCAATAATATTGCGGTCTTCATCTTGATATTTCCCAAAACTCGCTAACGCCACTTTTGTTTGAACTTCATAGCGTCACATTCTGAATAGTCCTTTTCTTCTTGCAAGTAACTTCGCCTCTCAAGCATGTTGCGTTTCCTTCATTCGCGCACTCTCCAGTTCAATTTTTTTATTTTGTTTCCAGTTTTTCCTAAATCTGTTATACGGGCTTTCACCCATCTTTTTCTTTAAAGCTGTGCACTCACGTCTGATTGTATCGCGTTTCTTGATTGTATTTTTTCTGTTCGGACTCTACTTTTATACTCAAAGGTCGTTTTTTTTTCGTTTTCGCTCCATTGTGGATGTTCTTCGTGCAATGTGTACCTGTATAATTCATGTTTTTAGGGACTTTATTTTAAGCGACACCCCTTGCTTACTGAAATTCTCTCTCTGTGTTTTTTGTTCTTCTACCGACTGCTATCTGTTTATGCAAGGTATTTGTGTGCATTCTTTTAATTCTTACTTGTGCTGATGTACTAAGACCGCATGGCTGCTCCTGCGCACGTTAAATTATGATTGATTGATTGATTGATTGATTGATTGATTGATTGATTGATTGATTGATTGATTGATTGGTTGGTTGATTGGTTGATTGATTGATTGATTGATTGATTTCCAAGCAGATCATTCTTATCAAAATGTCTCCAGCCGAAGAGTAGCGCCGCCACGCAACCATCCCACGTCCAGCATCGTCAGTGTCAATCTCGCCGTTGCTGATGTGCAAGACCACCCTTATTCATACGTGAGCATCGATACAAATATTGCATCCCTTTTTCTGGAGGCTCAGGAGAAAGGGCGTTCCTGTTTGAGGCGAGTTCAATCAAGCGCGTCGAATGGCGAGCGAAAAAAAAAAACCAGGAAAGAAGCGCGGCCCTCGCGGGACGAACGGCTCTAGTAAAAAAAAGGGACAAAAGATGGCGCATATAAGCGCGGCAGCGTGCGCCAGCACCCCGTGGCGCATCCAGGCGAGAGAGAAAGGGGCTGGCTGCGGCCCGCAGGAGGAGGCCGCGCCGGGGCCCCGCGGAAGGCCGACAGGTGAAAGATGGCAGCCGGCGGATTCCTCCGGCGCCTCAGGATCCCAAGCGCTCCTCGGCCACACAGCGCCAGGCAGCAGCGGGCCCCGTTGGCTGTTTTCCCTAAACTGCGCGGCGGTTCCTTTGCTCGCCCTTTTCTTCACTGTGCGCCATCATTTCTGGCGAAATTACGAGTGCGTATGCCCCTGCGTACAACGCATACACCAGCAAGGAGGAAAGCAACGCAAGCAAAAGTGGAGCACAACGGCAATCTCATATGACACGCGGCAATCACGGCAGAGAGGCGAGAAAGAATCCATGTTATTTTTTTTTTTTCTAGCGGTACACTTCTCCGTGCTATTTTAGAAAGACAAGAAATTCAAAACTTCAGCGATAGGAAGGCGCGGGGTGGTGAGGAGAAATCGATCAAGTTCGTTGCTGCGGGCTCTTCGCCACCTCGGATATTTGCGCCACCGCGGTTATTGCCTCTAAATCATTCCATCTTGAGGGAGAAATTCTTCCGAACGGGCTCGTCGACGAGTCCGGAACAGTGCTCGCATCCGCACGGAGCTTTCATTCGAGCCAGGATTCTTCCACCGCCGAGCGCCCGCGCGTGGGGGCACCCTTCGTGTGCGGTGCGAATTTCCGCTCCCCGTTGTTCGCTCGCATCGCCGCACCGCATAACGGAAATGTGCTCGCTATAGGCGGAAATATTCCAGGCCAAGAACAAGTAAAGCTGTGGAGACCGCCAACCGGCGCTTTCTGTGTGCGTTACGAATGCATTTCTGTTTTTATCATTTTCTTTTCTCGGCAGCCCAGGGGACGTGGAACAATGAAAAAACAGCCTCACACACCAACGTGGCCGCGGCTGGACCCTGTGCCACCAGCGGCCGTTCGTAGAGACCCGCCAGTGCAGTGGCTGCATGCGGCAGAGCCGCATGCAGTCACTGCACTGTTGAGGCCTGTACGGGGCTTCACGAACCAATTTATCGCACTTCTGCCGTCACTGGCACAGTCAGCGGCGCATAAGACTAGTACAGGCTGCGATTAATAGGAGCCCCAATATATCGATGCTATACGACGCGAGCGAGCGTCCATAGGAGAAAAGATTAAATTCCGCGCGTTCAAGGGCAGTCGCTCTGGCAGTTAACGATGCATACGTGTGCCTCAACGGACGGGCAATGGTATAATGAGGAGGGAATTGAATAAGCTTGCCGCCTCCCGAAATAATGCTTCCCGTAACTGCGCACCATCTCGCTTACCAGGAATGTCGACAGCAGATAGAGAGGTTCGCCTACTGCTCAGTCTCAACGAACTGTGCCGCCCCCAGTTAAGTTTGCACAGCAATACGCACACTAGAAATTTAAACTAAACCTCGGCTGAGACTACGCATGCATCGCAGAAATACAGAAACGTGGTGCACTGCTCTTTTATTCCACCTAAAGTGATCCTCCTTTAAATATGTCATCCTGAATGACTGTCACGGCTACGCAGATACTGCGCAGCGCTGAGTTAGTTTTCTGAAGGATACGAATAATTACCGCAGATGCGTCATTTTGTGCTTAACTTCATTTTTCTGAGACCACCTCTGAAGGCTGCTTTATTCAGTGAAACACTCCCTGGAAACGTAAGCTCACGCATCCATCGTCAGGATTGCATTCAGCTCCCTCAATTACGCAAGTGCACTAAACTTAACCTAGGCTCCGCCGCCATCTCCTGGCTTTTTTAAACGTGCGGGTGAGTTGGTAATTATTCGGTTTAGGTTTAGGTTTATGGGATTTAACGTCCCAAAGCGACTGAGGCTATGAGAGACGCCGTAGTGAAGGGCTCCGGAAATTTCGACCACCTGGGGTTCTTTAACGTGCATTGACATCGTACAGTAGACGGGCCTCGAATTTATCCTCCAAAGAAATTCAGCCGCCGCGACCGGCATCGAACCCGCATCTTTCGGGCCAGCAGCCGAGCACCATAGCCACTGAGCCACCGCGGCGGCCCATACAAATTTCGAGCTTTTTTTTTTTTTCATTTAAATCCTTACGGATAAAAAAAAAATAAAAGACGCCCTGTACTGCGGGAATCAAATGCCAAAGCAATGCAGGTATGAAATCTAAGTGCAGAGCAGCGTTACACTGTGCAATCCAGCAGGCGTATTACGTGCATTTCAATTCCGCTGTTGCATGTTTCAGGGCCGCTGCTTGGCACTTGCATATTCCGCATCAGAGTGCGCCCAAGCGTCGGCGCAGTTAGACAAAAACACCGCTTTTCGTCTACCCATGTCTCTACTTGTACGCCACGCATTCAGGACTCATTCGCGTGCCTTGCTATGCAGCGTGTCAATACTTGCTTCACTGCTACGGAAGTCCACAGGGGCGTCCTCGATCGCCAAAAATCCACTTTCCAAGAAAAGCCGCTAACATGTTCACATCGCGCTTGTGTGCCGTTTCATAACACCGCCTTTCTCTCTCGGGCACGGCACAGCCTGCTCGAGATAGCCTCGGCTTTCCTTCTTCAGCGCATGCGTGCGTGAGTTAGAGATAAAATATACAGCTGGACTGACTGCTTTGGGCCGTTTTAAGACCTTTGTTTTAGTGCTAAAAGCAACAGACCGAACAAAGAGAAAAAAGCGCTCGCTAGAAACTAGGTCTAGCGCCTGTCCTGTTTCTATTAGTTCGTGTTGCAGTTTCTTGCACTAAAAATTATACCTTGGAACGCGTGCGTGTGAATGCACATGCGTGTGAAAATCCGTGTGAGTGTGTTTGTCTGAGGGTGCGTGAGCGCATGGGTGCGTCAGCGTTCGTGCGTGCGTGTGTGCATGTGTGCCGTCTATGCGCGCGCGCACTTGTGGGTGGGTAGTGTGCGTGCGTGCGTTCGCGCACTTTCTTCCCATAGTACGGTATATGCACATTGTGGCTCGAAGGCGATATTCTCACCGCGTAAGAATACAAAACAAAAAATCGCAACACAGCAGTCTTTTCGCTGACGTGTGTCTGGGGTGCGGGTGTAGAGTGCTATGACAGCGTGAACTCGAAACGTGACGGCTCCTAATTTGCATGTCTAAGTATACCAACCTTAGTAATGTATGCAGTAGCGCGGCCCGTAATCCTTTTCCAGTTTATCATAACTCTTTTTTTCTTTTCTCAACTGCCAACCGCCATGAGCTCGCAGGAAAATACGGATCTCGCGTAGCTCCATGCGTCACGGGCGTCATGCGGAACAAGACCACACGTAAAGCTTAAGGACAACCACATTTTACAACGCAGTCAAACTTGCAATAACCTTAATAGTAGACGAAAGGAATGAGTTTTATCAGTGGAGGAAAAGACGGCCACAGCCAAGTAACTATTTGGTTGCGGGAAAAAGGGGCCCTCTCAAAGAAAAACGAGTGCGCTAATGAGAAGTCTAGCAACGAAAGAAAGCGAGCAAGTGCAAAAACGGGATATTTTAGTCCACAAAGGTGACCATGGCACAAAAAAAAAATGTATGCATTTTGCACTATTAATTCAGGGGAAAAAAAACAGGACAAGCAGTGAATGCTTTCTGTATAGCTGCTTTAGGAGTACTTTCGTGAACTGAAAAGTCCCAAGAGCATCTAGGAGCTTCTTTTTGTTACTTGAACAAAGCGATCGAAGTCAGGATCTCTAATGGAAACTTAAAATAAAAAAAAAACACTCCAGAAGCGCTAAATGGCCAGCGACAACCACAGACAGCGCTACTTTCATTATGGCCCGCCAAATCAGCTTCATCACAAGTTCAATTGTTTTCCTTGTGTGGTTAATGCATGCGTAAAGGACCGAAAGCTCTCTCGGTAACACGGCTATTTACAGAAAACGCGCCGTTCCCCGACAGACGCGTTGACGTTCAACTGGACACGAGCGCTGGCTGGCCAGCGCAGCACGTTTCGAGAGAAGCGAGACAGTTTCGTTCGCTTCGATCGTGTTCCACCCCACGCACTCTGTCGGCTGACACGCACTGTTGACAACGCACGGGCCAAGGACCGCTAGAACACGCGCCCACGCGTCCTTTGTATCAGCGTCTGGACAATTTTCGTGATGGATGAAAGGACTGTTTACTTGGCCAGTGGTCTGGCGGTTGATAACGACGTTGTACGAAGGAAAGGGTTGTCTGGCAGCGTGAATGACAAACTTTGTTTTAGCGAGCGTCGCCTATGCTTTTCTCCCTTCCTTTCATTACAGTGATAAAACGCGTCGTACTCGCACGGCTAGTGAAAAAATCAACGTCAATCGTCGCAACTCCCCTTGGGCTCTATTTCTTTTTTTCTTCTTGTCCTCCGCCTGCCTCGTCCCTGCTCGCCAATAAATTCGGTGAAAATGCACAGGCCAACCCAGCACTCACCAGAACTAAATGAAATATCAGTTTTTGTACCAGGTGCTTCTGGGAGCACTTTGGGAGATTCTTTAAAAAGGGGTTTGAAGAATAGAAAGAATCTTTTCAGGAACATACCTCCAGGCCCGGCAGACGTGACTTGCAATGAACATCATCATAACTAGGTAACTGTTAAGTAAAGTTGTCGCTACCTTTTAATTACCACAGTCTGGTGGTTAGTGTCACTGCAGCGTGAGGAAATTCAGCGTTTTTTTTTTCGCATAGAACCGAAAGTGAGGGCATGAGGCGCACAAGAAGCCCATTGCAAACACAGCGTTCGATGCTGGCGGGTGGCACTGACTATGGCGTCAAACTCGAACTGCCTGGTTTACTGGACCACAGCATACCCTTTCTTCTGCTCTGTCGCTCTCAAAACTAATGGCCACATAGTCGGCGACGAATACTACCTTTTTCCGTGCGGCAAGCTACGAAGCAAAAGAAGAAGTGAGAAGCACACTTTCCCCTCCGTTCTGAATAGTTTCTCCTGGGAGGATAATGAGACATTTCCAACTGAAATGCAGAGGCATACAGCAAAATTCACTTTCCTGCTAGCAAACTGACTGTCCCTTTCATACTGAGGGATGTGATCTTACTTGGGTGTTGTTGCTGTTGATCAGTCGTTAAGTCGCGTTCGATTCTTCGTGACTCTATCTATGCAGCACAGCAGGCCAGGCCTTCAGCTCCTCCACTGTCTCCCGGAATTCACGCAATTTCATCTTCATTGCATCGGTGACGCGAACTATTTATCCCATCCTATGCGTCCCCTTCTCCAAGTAGCGCCCTCAATCTTTTCCAGCACCAGGGTCCTTTCCAGCGACTCCTCTTTTCGCATTAGGTGGCCAAAGGAATTGAGCTCTCACTTGAGTATTTGGCCTTTCAATGAGCAGTCAGGGTTGATTACCGCTAGTAGTGGCTGACTGGACCTTCTTGCAGTCCAAAAAACTCTAAAGAGTCTCCTCCAGCACCGAAGTTCAAAAGCATCAATTCTTCGGTGCTCAGCCAACATTCCCTCCCCAGTATAGGCAGCGTGGGTGGCGCCTATTTTGAAACCCCAGAAAAATGCAGCGGGTCCCTCTTCGTACAGACCAGTGCCGCTCACCACGTGAGTCTCGAAATTAATGCAGACACTGACTTACAACCGGCAGTACTGGTGGGCGGAATCCAGACTTTTCTTCCCATTACGCATGACTGGCTTCCGTTCCTGTCTAAGCGCGCACGACAGCATTTTGGATGTAGTAAGCCGCGTCGAGCGCAACAAGATCAACGCGCCTCTCATCGCCTGCCTTATTCCTGGGTATGTCGAAGGCATATGACTGTGTCCTACCAGAAGCCATTACCTCTCGCTTACATTGCATGAAGGCGGCAGGGAACTTTACATGCTTTGTTCAGAAGTTCCTCTGCGACCCTGAGATGCAGGTCCGCCTTGGAAAGACACTTAGTAGAATGAAGACATTGTCTCAAGGACTGCCGCAAGGAAGTATGCTATCACTGCTATCGTTTAACATTGCTATGGTAGCTCTGCCGCAAGACTTACCATGCGGCCGTACAACGCTGCGAATGTCGATTTACGCTAATGACATCTGCGTGTGGGTACCCCGTTATCAGCATAAGCGTCTAGCGGTGATAGCACAGCGGGCTGTTTCTGCAATACAGACCCATTTGATCCCATTAGGTCTCTCCCTATCAGCAGAAAAGTCCTGCTTTGTGCTGTTCCCGGGCGAAAAATGTCGCTTCACGCGCTTAGACCTACGAATGCAAGGAACACAGATTCGTCAGGCTTGCCACGCGAGGTTCCTGGGTGTCATCTTTGACTCACATCTGACATGGAAAAGAACGATGGACAACATTTTTTCCTTCTCTCTGCCAAGACTAAACGTACTGAAACCTTTGGCAGCTACAATGTGGGGCAGTGGTCCTTCAGCATAGTTAAAGCTGTATTCAGCTATTGGGACCCGCAGAATTCTTTACTCGGTGCCTTTTCTGTCCCCATCAGAAAGCCAGAATAAGCGCCTTGAGATCACCCACAGGAAAGGCCTGAAGACTGCGCTGGGAGTTCTCCGCCAAGCTTCTTGCAAGGTCTTAGAAGAAGCCAGTTGCCTTCTCTAAAAAACTGCTTCTACAATTAATTCCCCTCAGAGAGACCTGGGCAGGTACGGTCCTACTTCGTCGACCACAAGCTGAGACCCAAAGTCGCTTCTTTGCAGCCCTTCACACCCTCAGCCATGTGGGTTGATAACCGATAAGACACAGGTGTCAATAGAACCCGCCATGGTTTTATGATGACATTCACTACCGCCTCGACATCCCAGTCTTACGAACAAAACGACAGCTGCCACTGGTGGAAATAAGATCCTTCGTTCTTGAATATCTGAACAATGCCTACGAGGGCCCTAAAAGTTTACACTGATGGTTCTGTGAGCAGACATGAGCAGTCCTGCTCAGTTGCATTTGTAGTGCCTGACCTGGATACATCTTGGACTGGACGCCTGCAAAGAGTAGTGTCGTCCATTTCGGATAACTAATTGGCCAATTCAAGGTAGCTTAAAGTTCTGTCCTTCTGCAAACCACAGAGAGTCGTCTTTGTCTGGCTCCAAGTCTGCGCTAGAGCACCTGTGACGCGGGACTCCCATTGATAATTTTTCCTTTGCCCTCTAACCTGGCTGAGGAAGCTAGAGTTCAAATGGTTTGCAGTTTGCTTCAGTGGCTGCAATCTCACGTTGGAGTCGCTGTTAACACGGCGACAGACCTTCTTGCCCAAGCAGCCCGGCCTTACCCATCTTCAGTGGCTGTCCCAAAGGACGAGAACTTCTGACGAGAGCCAGTGGTGCCACACTTTTCTGCACTTCACTCGCAGGCAATTCGGAATCTTCGCTCCACAGTGCGGCCAGCCCAGCAGGGATTGCAAGTTCCAGAAACGATATCAGTGGCAAACGAGCAAATGTAAAACACTTTCACGGTACAGAGCTAAAATGACGGCAAGAAAGAGCCACCTAATCGCTGAAGGCACCAAGGTGTACGGGCTGATTGTCCTCTCATCAAATGTAGGTGCGGGAGAAACTTGATGCAAGAAATTAGGCACGCAGCTGCGTGTGCAGAGAACCGCATGTAATGTATCATCGGCGTTTGATATTAGATGCATGCAATTACTTCATCAATACAGTGCGAAGGGCATCACTCCTACCAAATAACCGCGCGAAGCTGTTACCAATCAGAGGTGCCGACCATTCACTGAGTGAGCGCTACATGACGATGACTACGTCGCACGCTGTGCCTTGAGTCAAGGCGCTTAAATGCGCCGTCGCTAAGCACGCACCATGAAGAAAGTTATGCGCTTTCAGCGGCGACGTTACGGCACGGGCCCCGTTGGTGCTGTAACGCTAAATATTTAGACGGCCAGCAAAGTGACTTCATAAGACGCCAAATTCTTATCACAGGGACACCAGTTCACGCTGTCTACAAGATAAGAGTATTCGGCAATAAAGGTAATTTATTTACGCATGCATAATAAGTTGTCTTGAAAAAGGCTAGATTTAACAAAAGCGCAAACATCAAAAATAATCCTTGTCTTCAGGCGGAACCTGTAAAATGTAGGCCAGCTACTCTAGGCTCCAACCTCTCGAGCGTGTCTTGGCTTCGAACTCGGTAGAACTGCCGTGTTAGTCAGATCGAAGCCTAATTAACCGCGCGTAGAGATCAGACGTGTAAAAAAGTAACTCCATTCGCTGGGGACGACGTTGCAAACACACACAAGCACTGCAAACGCAGAGCGAACAGAAAACTTTTACAACCGGGGGCGCGTCTGCAGCCCAAAGTGCGTGAGGTGGTCGCGCAAGGCGCAACAAAGGAGCGCGCCCACAGCCTCCAGCCCCGCCGACCGTCGCTTCATGTACGGCACACGTGTTGACTTGTTAGCGCGCCAGTTCTCGATCGCAAGCGGCGCACGTAGCGATCGCTAGCGCTCGCTGCACGCTCGGCTTCGACGACCTGGCTGCCGCCGCTCGGCGGTAGTTTTCGGAGCTCCAACCTGGGGCAGCTTAATTTGGATGCGGCGCACGGAGTCCAGGAAAGAAAGGGGAGAGGTGGGAACAGCATCATCGGCAGCCCAAAGAGCGCTGCGCGCGAATCTTGCCATAATGAATGGTCCACCGCTCTTCTTTCTATTCCGGGCTCAGACGCCTTCTCGTCCTCCCGCGACTGCTCCAAAGAACAAAGGAGGAGAGCGCAGCACGGGTTATCGAAGAAGCGGCTCCCGGCAACCGCCAGCGCTTGAGACGGAAGCTGCGCAGGCGTGACATTTGTCAGCCCCGGCATTGCACGCGCTTCAGCCCTAGACGATGCGCCGCGGGGAGACGACACAATTCGCCCGGCCACCGCGAATGAGCAGAAGGAGAAAAAAGGTGCGAAACAAGCGGAAGTGTCGGCGTTTACGCTCTCGCGATTTGTCTGGCCGTGATAATAGTTCCGTCTCCGAAAACTCGGCAGACACATCTAACTCTGAAACTGCAGCATTTAGCCGATCGCAGCAGCAAATAAAGCCGAGCAGAAGCACCCAACTTCACTCGCACTCCCACGACAAGCAATGTCACCCGATTTTTCAACAAAATTGGCCAAGATTTGACCATGTAACTATAACACTACACAAGCGAGTAATTCTTAAGATTTTTCTTTTTTCTCTAGACAACTGCAAATAACGTTAGGTCCCAACGCTGCTGTCAAATTCTGTGTTATTAATTAAACACGATTTGTTTTATCTGGTGCATTTTTGTCGTTTGATTTTAACGATAAGCCTTCTCATTTGTTTTAGAAGAACGTCAATTTGGGCTAGATGGTGCATTATTTGAGACAGAAATGGTAATAGCGCTGCAATAAGACGTACACAAGAAAGACTGACACAGGACACGCGTTGTCCTGTGTCAGTCTTTCTTGTGTACGTCTTATTGCAGCGCTATTACCATTTCTTCTCATTTGTTATCGTGACATTTCCATTTATTCAAAATGGTGCCGACTGTCTTAATGAGATGTTCGTTATGGTTGTACACTTTATTTCATCATCATGCTAATTAGCTCAGCGCTCTGGGATTCATTAACTATAAAGTTGTACGGCTCTGCAAGGAATCTGCCATCCTTGCGGCGTCATTTACATAACGGCAGCATTAGTGAGAACACGTGCAAAAATCCAAATGTCTCAGCGTCCGCACTAAGAACCTCGCACCTAGTTGCGGCGCTCATTTGCAGACCTCTCCCGGAGTGCGCTCAAGCTGCTGCGGCCAAATTCTCAAGATGCTTGCTAGGTTGCGCAGGCGAGCGTCCGTGCTTCCCATAATGCGTAAAGAATGCATCCGCAGTGAACCTGCACTTCTAAAAAAAAAAAAAAAAAAGGCAGTCATAGGCGTTTCTTTTGTCGCTGCGGAACTTTCTATTTTAAACATTTCAAGTCCTCTCAGTGCTTTTTGAAAAGGCTATCAATAAGACTCCGCTAATTAGCAAATAAAAAAAGCCGAAATACTACACCATGCGTACGGTGACCGGGAAGAATTTTACTTTAATTTCATTCTCGCGAAGTGAACCAGCACATATTTAAACCTCTTTTATGTTTGGTGACGCACCAAAAAGATCTGGCAGTTTTCCCCATGGCGTACTAACAAAACGGAACCTAAACGCATCACACTTCCCTATCGACTCGTCTCCTTTCTTTCGCTACTCCCAATGCAGCAAGTTCCATAATGGCCTGCAAAAACTTCAGGCTACATCGTTACCACGCTGCCTCGCACTTCAACATGGGTGCCTATTCGATAGCTGCGTTCATATCGACTTTCTACCGCCGCAGTGGCTCAGTGGTTATGGCGCTCGGCTGCTGACCCGAAAGATGCGGGTTCGATGTCAGCCGTGGCGGTCGCATTTTGATGGAGGCGAAACGTTAGAGATCCATGTACTGTGCGATGTCAGTGAACGTTAAAGAACCCCACGCGGTCTAAATTATCCGGTGCCGTCCACTACGGCGTCCCTCACAGCCTGAATCACTCTTGGTCGTTAAACCCCAAACCATCAGCCAAATCTCTCTTGCGCTCCTGTAAAGCGTGTTTTGCCTGCACCACTTTTGTGCACTAGGAGAAGCAGCACACAAAAAAGAAATCGCTGCCAAGTCTGCGCGTTTGCCAAAACTAGAGAGGGATTAACCCGGTTCTTTCTTGAAACGCCAAATGAGTAGGAGAAATAGGAGGAGGAGGTCGAGAGAAGTGGGGCAAGGAGCTTAAAGCAAATGCCTATTTCGGAGAAAACGCAATACCGGACAGTCCATGGCAGAGATGAAGGAAGCTTGGTGCACGCCGCCTGCTTTCTAAAATGTCCCAGTTCCAAGAAGGACCCATTAAATGAGCCAACGAGATGAACTCGCCAGCCCGAAGAGACCAGAAAAAAAGTTCTTAAGCAAAGAAAAGACAAAATTGAGAAAAACGAGCGGCACAACGTAAAGTTGGGTTAGCAATTTAATCTTCTATCCTGTCTACGCAATCTTCCTAGTCCCCTTGTTTCTGCCTTTTTTTCTCCCTATCAACATTACAATAGACTAAAAACTCTGAAGCATGCCGTGGCAAGGTTTTAACGCGAGAACGTTCAAGCACCTGCAAACTCTGCAAAGCATATCGTCTCGGCCCTGAAACGAGAACCTCTGCAGAGCTGCCAGGTTTGCTGAGTGCACTGGCGTAGCGCACTGTATGAGTGCAAAATATTCACTATGGTTGTACACAACCTTTAAATGCCACTTAGTTCTTGAGTTGTATCCGACTGTCTCTGCAGCGATAAATGTAACAACAACAAGACTTCGGAGTCACTGTGCACACAATAATATACATGCGTGCGCGTACCGATATAGGGCTTTTGGAATCACCCTGATCATCGTTTCTCTCTTTCCCAAAAGGTAAATGTACCTCCTCAAGATGAACAAGACTAATAAAATATCACCAGAACTGATAATACAACAGAACAGCTAAACACTTTTCTTGACAGCATTCAGCCAAATAATAAAAAATAATCAAAAATACTCGAGAAAACAATACTCCTGAAGTAAAACTCAAACTGGACTAGTCGGTAACTGTTCATTTCGGACGGAACATGATAGACCAAGACGTAGGACAGAGAAGACGCGCAGACGAGCACTAACTAGCAAAGTAAATGTTTATTAAGACAGACAAATCTATACAAAATAATCATGTGACCTTACAAGAACCTCGCGTTCTTGCGCAGAGCATAGTCAATGTGCATTCTTTACGCAAGCTCATCAGGGCCACGTGAGGGACCTCTATAAAACATGCACCCTCCTCCCCGCTGAGCTCTAAGAATTACCAGAGAAGACAACCTCTTTATCGACGAGCGTCAAAGACGGTTGGGTGACGCAAAGCGACTGTCTCTTTCGAACAAAATACGCTCCCATAAGTTCCCTTGCTACTTGACCACGATGCCAGAACAAGATATTTGCGTGGGCAAACAATCGCTTGCACTTTTTCTTGAAGCTGCGGCAATGATCTACGAGGTGGAAAAACGTTATAGCAGTGAACGGTTTCAGATGTTCACGATTACTAAAAAAAGTCAGCAGTGAGTTAGCTCGCTTGTGTGTCCTCATACGCCTTGGTCTTTATACGCTCTCTCTCCAAACAAACCAGGCTTCCTCCCCAATTCCGAACCTACGTTCTGCTCGGTTTAATATGAAACGCCTGCTTGGTCGTCGCTCGTATGAATGAAACTTCAGAAGTTTTCTTTTGAAGCCGTATACCGGGTGTCCGAGCTAAAGGTTACCCAAATTTTAAACAATACGGGGTATCCCAGGCAAGTGAAACACACTCAGTGGTGTTGAGAGTCGCATGGCGTAGTCGGCAGTATTTTTTTCGTTCTGGAAACTTAATTAATTAGCAAAGACCAATTAGCTAACTTTTAAAATACTGG